>NW_024534349.1:25000-49047 GCF_016097555.1 Gigantopelta aegis
TTACATTTACTTCTTAGCCTAAAGCCATCCACAAAGTAACAGATTAGTAGATACACAATGTGCTTTAACTGCCTAGAGTATTTTTTCCTTTTTTTCTGTTTTGCTGATGTAACTATGGCATTCCTATTCCTATGACATAAGACTGGACATCAGGCTATGCATAATCCAAAACCATAGCTCAATCGGTGGTTGCTATACCCTCTAGTATAGCTTAATTTTGTTAGATATTCGATATGACCATTATGGTAGCTTATGATAAAATTGTATCCCATTACCTATTGTCAAAATAAAGAAAGCATATGAATCTTATTGTGATTTTATTAATATGAAAGCAAAGACTTAAATTATTAATATTGATATGATGACATCACAAGTAAATAATAAACCCCACTCATTATGCTGCTGGCGTGTCATAGTGATTCCGTTTCAAGTATTACAAGCTAGGTGGCAATATTGAGCTTTTGGGAAGTAACTAATTAAATATCATTAATAATTGATATTAAGACATCACACCTTAATGCAACCCCACTTCATATGCTGCTAGGATGTCCCAGTGCTGTAGTTCAATATTACTATCCTAATGGTGCAATATTAGGCTGTGACAGGTCTAAATAAATATTAATTAATATTCATATTCTGACATCACACAGTATAATGGAACTCCACTTCATATGCTGCTAGGAGTGGTCATAGTGATATAGGTCAGTATACACTACGGGTCAATATTGAGGCTGTTGGAAGGTAACTAAAATATAATAATATTGATATTAATGAACATCAACATATAATTGAAACCCATTCATTATGCGCTAGGATTGTCATAGTGATGTAGTTCAGTGTTACTAGCATGGTGCTAGTTGAGGCTGTTTGACGGGTAACTAATAAATATTCATTTATTGATATTATGACATCACACAGTATATGGAACTCCACTTCATTATGCTGCTAAGGAGTGGTCTAGTGATGTATTCAGTTGTACTAGCTATGGTGCCTAATATGGATTTGGTTTATTACACATTATCTTTTATTACAACTTTCTAGCCACTAAGACCTCACTAATTATAAAATGGAAACAAGGTGTCTCTAAATTCAAATGGATATCTTGTTCAACATAACACCCTAAAGCAATGATTGATAGTTGTGTTGTCCAAAGGTAGTCTTATCTAAACCCTTTGGATTCAGTTAGACATTTACCTACTGTCCATTCTTCTGTTGCATATTTAATTGAATTATTTTGATTTAAGAAATTGAAGAAAAAACATAATTAAAAACAATTTAAAAAGCAAAAATTTGTACAAGTGGATACGAATGGCAGTGGGAAGGAATACATCAGTTAAAGAAACGGTATGAGAATTTTTACAATCTAATTTTTTTATTCTGACAAACAAAGATAAAAGTTCGGTTTCAAAGCTTTTACTGCGCAACAAACCCTTTTTTCTATTATTGAACCCTCCACCAACTCAAGGGGTAGGGCAAAACTTTCAAAAGGCATGAGGATGTATCACTTCGAGATATGTCACTTGAAACACACTGAAGGATAATGGGTCCTTTGAGAAAATTGTATAAGCTGTCTATTAAAGAGAAGTTTGAGATCCGAAATATGATATTTATGGACTTTATCTCGTATGTCTTAAAGCCCTAATCAGGATACAAAAAACATTGTCAACGTTTGCTAATCTCTTAGGAGTTAGGGGCCTGGAGGCCCTTTAATAATTAAAAGAGAGGGATACACTATCCCCCACAACAAACGGTCTGTAATTTCCAGCAAAAAGTAAAGTAGAAAAAAAAAGCCTCCCACAAGTTTATGTCTAATTTTGATTTTTAATGTATAATTTTTTAAAAATGAAAGGAGTTTGTTTAGTAAATTACCTCATTGAACTTAAATCAAAGGAGCATTCTCAAAGGATAAAAATTTATAGTCTTATTTAGTGTTGAAATCCATATACAGATGGATTTTGAAAAATTTAAATTTTTTGCCAGTTTACTAACGGATGATATTTGGAGTATCTAATGTAATCCATTTTGAATTTAAGACCTTACAATCAAGTGGATCTCCTTTTTTGGGACATGGCTTTTGTTGTTATCAAATTATGGACTGCTACACCATTGTTGTTTTTGGAAAGAAATCAGGAAATAGTAATAAATTGGAAACTCTAAGCATTGATTGAAAGGAATTGTCATAAGTCATTAGGGAATTACTCATAAAGATCTTCAGCCCCGGGTCACCCTGGTACCTTTTAGTTTTAAGAACAATGGTGATACCAATGCCCTCAAAGGGAATTACTTAAGAATTTCCCATGGCTACTTTCTTTTTTAAAAACCTTTTCCGGTAGACAATTTGCAAAGGCTCTCCATTGTAGGTTGATGATGAGGGCTCACGATCCTGTTTACTTGAGTAATAAGGAATGGATTTATTTACCTTACCAAAGAGTCAAACCTCTGAGGATTTGATTCAGTTAAGTCAAATTTTTTTATGTATACTTGTTAAATTGTCATTAAAAAGTATTTAGAGGTGAACAGTAAAGATACTCCCAAACAAAGTAGTTATCTTTTTGTTCCTTACTCCTATTATTTTACTTTATTACATGATAAGTGATCCTGAAGACCCTTTTTAGACCTATACCACAAAGAACCCTCGTTATCGATCCTGTATCTACGCCACGACCCTATTATAGTATGTTATTATATTAATACTAAGATAATGATCATATTATTTTTAATAGTCCTCACAATACAATATAGAAAAGGAATACATTAGTTCAAGAACAATGTTAAAGTCTATTAATATATTTCTACAGTTAATATATAATCTTTAGATTACAGGTCAACACTAGTAATACATAGTATACAATATAAAAAAGAAAAAAAACAAAAAAAAAATTAATTGGTATGTATAATAAATACAATATATCTAATATATATAATGATATATTAATTATATATGATAACCTTTTAATACGCTGCAGTAAGAGAGAATGATGTATCTAAAGTGATCAGATTATTAGAGAATGATCTAACCAAATTGTTATGACAAAGTTAGTAATGCATTTTTTTTTTCCCTTTTGTTTTTCTTTTTTTTAAAGTTTAAATAATTGTAGTTAATTTTTTGGAAACATGATGAATGGCAATGTTATAGGCCAATAGGAATAAATAAATAAATAATAATTAATAAGGTTATCTAAGTTCCTAAAACGAAGGGGCTGTATAATTCTCCTATACCTATACCACTCTTCAAGTTCACTCTAGAACCTCTTAAACATAAATCTGTTGCACAAATCAATGAGAAAGATAGTCTGTAATATAGTCCATATTCAACCATTACCTCACTCATGATTATCCACTTAAAGGACATCTCTCAAATATTCTTTTCAGGATGACATTTACTTCTTAGCCTAAATCACCATCCACAAAAGTAACAGATGAGGTGAAAGATACACAAATTGCTTTCTACTGCCTCATAAGTATTTTTTCTTTTTCTGTTTTGCTGATGTAACTATTGGCATCCACTATTCTATTGACATAAGACTTTGTGACATCAGTGTCTATGACATAATCCAAAACAATGCCTAATCTGTGGTTGCTATAACCCTCTATTATAGCTTAATTTTGTACATATTCTAATATGACATTATAGTAGCTTATGATAAAAATTGTATCACATTAACTTATGTCAAAATTAAGAAAGGAATGAAATCTTATTATATTTTATTAATATGAAAGAGACTAAATTAATTAATATTGATATTATGACATCACACAGTATAAATATGAAACCCCACTTCATTATGCTGCTGAGAGTGGTCATAGTGATGTAGTTTCAAGTATTACAAGCTAAATGGTGCTACTAATTGAGGCTGTTGACAAGGTAACTAACTATAAATATTATTTAATATTGATATTATGACATCACACGTATAATGAAACCCCACTTCATTATGCTGCTAGGAGTGGTCATAGTGATGTAGTTCAAGTGTTTACTAGCTAATGTGCTAATTGAGGCTGTTTGACGAGGTAACTAATAAATATAAATTAATATTGATATTATGACATCACACAGTAAATGGAACCCCACTTCATTATGCTGCTAGGAGTGGTCATAGTGATGTAGTTCAAGCATTACTATCTAATGTGCTAATATTGAGGCTGTTGACGCGGTAACTAATAAATATTAATTAATATTGCTATTATGAACATCACACAGTATAATGGAACTCCACTTCATTATGCTGCTAGGAGTGGTCATAGTGATATAGTTCAAGTATTAATAGCTATGGTGCTATATATGAGGCTGTTGACAAGGTAACTAATAAATATTAGTTAATATTGATATTATGAATAATAGGTCTACAACAAAACTCCACTTCATTATGCTGCTGAGAGTGGTCATAGTGATGTAGTTCAAGTATTACTAGCTAATGTGCTAAGATTGAGGCTGTTACAAGGTAACTAATAAATATTAATTAATATTGATATTATGAACATCACACAGTATAATGAAACTCCACTTCATTATGCTGCTAGGAGTGGTCATAGTGATGTAGTTCAAGTATTAATAGCTAATGGTGCTAATATTGAGGCTGTTGACAAGGTAACTAATAATATTAATTAATATTGATATTATGATATATAGGTCTACAACAAAATCCACTTCATTATGCTGCTGAGAGTGGTCATAGTGATGTAGTTCAAGTATTACTAGCTAATGGTGCTAATATTGAGGCTGTTAACAAGGTAACTAATAAATATTAATTAAGAATGATATTATGACCATCACACAGTATAATGAAACTCCACTTCATTATGCTGCTGGAGTGGTCATAGTGATGTAGTTCAGTATTAATAGCTAATGGTGCTAATATTGAGGCTGTTGACGAGATACTATAAATATTAATTAATATTGATATTATGATATATAGCTCTACAACACAAACTCCACTTCATTATGCTGCTGAGAGTGGTCATAGTGATATAGTTCAAACATTACTAACTAATGGTGCTAATATTGAGGATATTGACAAGGTAATTAGTATTCATTAATATTGATATTATGACATCACACAGTATAATAAAACTCCACTTCATTATGGTGCTGAGAGTGGTCATAGTGATGTAGTTTCAAACATTACTAATTAATGGTGCTAATATTGAGGATGTTGATGAGGTGAGATTGACTAGTAAAACTTACAATTCTTAATATCATTAGTCACTATATCATTTTTCATTATGGGCAACCTCTATAAGTTATTAGAGTCTTTAATTCTTATACAAAGATGATAACTATGTTTTCATGCTTTTTTTGTTATGCAGTTTGGTAGTACTCCACTCTGTCTTGCTGCTATGTATGGTGGACAGGCATTGTTGATGTGTTATTATCTAATGGAGCTAGAACTGATTGTGTTGATAAAGTAAGATATTTTATTACTATATAATGTTAATATTATTATATTAACAGAATAATCAACCCTACTTCATTGTGTTGCGAAGGGGGTTGTAGTGATCTTTTTAATAAATTATTAACACAAGGTGCTGATGTCAGAGCTGTGGATGATGTGAGTACTACCATAATATTTTTCTTAATTTTACTCATTTATTTATAATAATAATAATTATATTTTAGAAGTGATCTATTATTGTAAACAATAATGAGTATTTGTTATAAGACTATAGTGTACAATAACCAGTTGTATTTAAAACCTTTATATCACAGTAAGTTAATTTGGTAATAAATTTTGGCATTTATTTAAATATCTGATTTACTAATATCAAATTTTTCTGCTATACAGTTTCTAAAGATTTAAAGTTTTTTGTGTCTTTGTTATTGATCACTTATAGAGTGGAAAAAACTGTTCTTCATTATTCTGCTGAAGGAGGAAATGTTGATATCATTAAAACATTATTGGCTAAAGGTTGTGATCCTAACATTAAGGATAAGGTAATTTATAACTAATACTGGAATGTAATAATAACATCTTTGTGTTGTTAATAGTGGAATGGTGACACTGCTCTCCATGCAGCTATTGATTCTACTTCCATTGAAACTCCTTGTGATGTTGTTCAAACGTTATTAGATAATGGAGCTGATCCTAATGTTATTAATAATGTAAGTTTTTATTATGTCTTTTCTCTATATGATATCTGAAATTATATGAATTGAATGTATACATCAAATTATGAGTTATTGACTTTGTGTTAACAATAGAAATTTACTACTTTATAAACTATTATAGACAAAGTTTATTGTTTTTCCATATAGATGGGCCAAACTCCTCTTCATCTTGTTGCTAGACATAATGATGTTAATGTTCATTAGGATATTGCTGAAATTATGGAGCTGACCCAAATATTGAGGATAAAGTAACAGCTACACGCACACACACACACACAAACACACCCGGTATTATAATAACCATTTTGTGAGTTCAGTATTTCATTCCTAATTACCACAACCAACTTGCTAAGTATTTTATTGTGACATCAAAACATTTACAATAACAATTTTAATCTTATTACATTTGCCTAAGGTTTAAAAATACTTATAAAGATTCAACAAGTACTATTAAATATTGATCAGTTTTACTTTTTATTTTTAAAAGAAGATATTTCATTGAATTATGAAGTAAACAAAATCTTATCTCATTTACTGAACACCATTACTAAATGGAATGTGTTCATAGTAGGTGTGGTTACTGCAAATAATAGTTTTGTGAATTTTTATTTATCAAATGACAATGTTTCCATTATATACAATATTATCATTACTTTTATTAATAGAGTGGAGAAAACCTAAAGATGTAATAATAAGTAACAGAAATAAGGAAGAGATTTTGTCACTTCTTGACAAGTATTCCAAATCTCCAAGACCTACTACAGTAAGATTGTATTAATATAATATGTTCTTAACATATAAAGATACATTAATTCACTGATGAAGTACTTCTATGATACCTAATATATTTAACAGGGTTGAACTGTCTCCTCATGACACATCATCTAAATATTCTACTACTTATCATACATCAATGTACATCTCATACCCTCATCAGATGGTGTCACGTCATCATCAGATGGTGTTATGTCATCGTCGTCAGATGGTGTCACGTCATCGTCGTCAGATGGTGTCACTTCGTCATCAGATGATGTCATTCTCTGATCCATTTCAAGAAAATCTATCAATGAAAGAAGTAAGTGACACTATACCAACATTATATACTAAAATTCATTTATAAATAGTTATAAATTGGTAAAATTAATTTATATAACATTATAATGAACATTCCAATAATATACTGTATACTGTAAACAATTATGAAATTTAATTAATATTCTACTACTTATCATACATCAAAGTACATGTCACCTCCTCATCAGATGGTGTCATCCTCTGATCCATTTCAAGAAAAGATGAAGTATCTATCAAAGGAAGAAGTAAGTAACATTATACCAGTATTATATACTAAAGTCCATTTATAAATAGTTTGTGGTTAATAAATTAGTTTTATAATAGGATTCCAATAATATACTGTATATTGGATTATACAAATATATCATGTTATGTAATAATTACTGATAAATAGTATTTGTGATCTTTAAAACCAATAACTTGTGTAATTTTTATTAGATATGATCATCTCAATTGTCATCTGAACTCTATCAAGGTATGTAATAATAATAATATATATTTGTTGTACTAAATATTAGAAGATAATGGATCATTTAGTTAATTAATTTTTTTATTTGTCTTATAGAATTAGTAGTGACAAAGACTGAGAAATAAAATGACTAAATCTACTTCTAAATGTCATATTTCATGATTTAAAAATTGTTGCTAATATTATTAGATGACATTGAAGTTATTAATATAATATAGTTAATCTAGACTAAGTTACACTGTTGACTACCTCACCTTCTACTTTGTTGCCAACTTCTAATAAGACTCCCAACAATTGATCACTTACCCTAGCTTTATTAGAGAACACTTCTATTGTTGGACGGGATTGATCTATTACCTTGCAATTTTAATAAACCCTTGGAAGCAATAGAAGGTAGTTTGTAAGACTGTATTAATAATTTTTTGCATATATAGATACAAAATTATAATTTTCATCAATTATAATCAACAACCAGTATCAGCCCTCATATGATCATAATATTAATAAACGTAATCTCTCTATATAGCTAGGATGAACTTTCATTGATTACAATAGAAAATAACAACATATCTGAAGTGAATAGTTTGTTAGTGAATGGAGTCGACCCAATTTACATCAGGAGCAATAGTTGTAATTAATATGTTAATGTATTACATAGCTATAAAAATGAATATATTATCATTTCCAACAAATAAAAATATTTATACACAAAAACATAAAAGATCTAGGGATAACTTAATAGGAAACACATAAGCAATATGTAAAATGATGTCAGGTGAAGACACAATTACCAAATTTCATTCCTATATAATTAAGACCTCAGTACATATACAAATTAACACCATTTACAAAATTTAAATCTATGGATTACATAAGAGTCTTTTTTTTGAGGAGTAGTGTAGAAGGGGTAATATACTTCTGTATAATGAAGAATTGACAAAATGATTTTTAAGACAAAAAATCACAAAGACATTTAATATTTTTATTATGACTATATGTATCATTTTAACAATGATAATTAACATCTTACAAATCAGTCTCAAAGAACTTTTGTCCCCATGTAGAAGAAATATGGGGTGGAAGGTCATATTGCTCAAGATTAGTATAACTTCTTTTTTTCATTTGCCGATTGGCTGATCCATTGACTGGGATATTTTACTTTTCTTTTCCTGATTTTTGTAGAGAATTCCCATTACTGAAACGACCTTCTCTTTGAGGAAATCTTAATTGCAGTTCTCGAGCTGGAAATTTGCAGCTCAGTTCGTTTTTTTTTTTTTCTGATTCTTTTTTAGACACTTGTATACCACTTTCTTTACCTGAACAATTTCTACTAAACAACAAGATTCAGTGGCAGTAGTTCGCATTTCCCATTAATCTTATCCCCATCTGCTTCATAGCTAAAAAACAAAGCTGGTGTTGTTGTCACGTAATTAGTTGGCTCTCCTAGTAAAGTTGGATATGCTTTGCTGGCAAAATCAGGATTAGGAAGACAATCTACAACCATTGGTGGAACAAATGAAATTAGAGATTTGAGCAGTTTCTACAGCAAGCTTTGTAAGTAATTTATCAAATTCCTGTTGAATAGTAAGGTTCTGTTTTGCAATATACTATATTTTTCCATGTCCTCTTAAATCTATGTAATAAGCATCAGTTTCTGTCTAGAGAAATAATTTGTACCTTTTTTAAAAGTGTTTGGTCTTCCTTCATTTTTAACTGGTGAACATTGGCTCCATGACACAAAAGACTGAAAGCCATTTTAGTGTAATCCATTCTTTTTCTTTCTTCATCAGAGGTAACTTCAGATCGTTGGAATAACTGAAGAAGTTGATCTTTCATCCTTTCAATCAATGTCTCCTTGCAATGATTATATGTCAAACTGTTATAGTGATTAATAATAAATTAATGTATTTATTATAAACCTGAAAAAATCGACATGCAATTGCAGAGGATTCAGTTTCAGGTATGCCACATTCTTCCATTGCATCAAGTATGGCTCAATTGAATTCTAAAGAATCCAAAAATTTGTCCTTAGCTTCTCTTTTTCTCCTTGTTCTGCATCAATTGGTAGATGGCCATGTATTATACCAACAAGAGCCAATTGACTACAAGAAAAAATAACTTGCTATATTTGTATATATTTAGTATAATCAAGACCTTGCACTTGTATTAACACTATGCTGTTGGTTACATAACCTAAAAACAAAATTATTTATTCTTCTTAGTTTCACTTGATAGCATACCTTTGTGCCTTTTCTTGAAATTCACTTTGAAGTCTAGAGTAATAGTAATAAGAAGACTTAAGAATAAACAGCTACATTCAATTACTTAGTCATTTCATTCACTACTTTTTGACAATCATTGGACAACCTAGATATAGAGCCAATAGCCACAATTATATATAGTTTCATTGTGTTGCATGCCTTTGTTCTTTGTCTTTAGCACATTGAAGGTCATTTTGAAGTCTATGTTGATTTCAAGATAGCATATACATAAGATAGCATTTATTACCTTTTCATTTCATTTTTCATTTTATCACATTCATCAGACAATCTGAAACAAGAAGCAATTGGTTATAGTGATATAGCTATTATAGTTTCATTTGTTTACATGCCTTTGTTCTTTGTCTTTAGCACATTGAAGGTAACTTTGAAAGTCTATGTTGATTTCATAATAGAGCATATACATAAGATAACATTTATTACTTTTTCATTTCATTTTTTCACTTTATTATCACATTCATTAGTCAATCTGAAACAAGAAGCAATTGGTTATAGTGATATAGCTACTATAGTTTCGTTTGTTTACATGCCTTTGTTCTTTGTCTTTAGCACATTGAAGGTCATTTTGAAGTCTATGTTGATTTCAAGATAGAGCATATACATACACTGCAAAATTGAATAGTTGGTTTAACCATACATGGTTATACTTCGTACCTTTTATAAAAGTTCTTGTCTTCCTTCATTATGGGTGCATATGATATGCAAAAAGTAAACTTAAAACTATTTTTGATTACTAATGTGTTATGAAATTTGTGGCTATGTAGCTACATAAGCAGTAGTACATTAGTAAATGAAAACAATATTATGCTTACTTTTCAACAAAAATAAGTTTGTAATTGCAACCTGTATAACCGAATAATGTTTAAATCAACCAATCAATTTTTACAGTGTAAGATTACATTTATTACTTTTTCATTAAATTTTTCATTTTATCACATTCATCAGACAATCTGAAATAAGAAGCAATTGGTTATAGTGATATAGCTATTATAGTTTCATTTGTTTACATGCCTTTGTTCTTTGTCTTTAGCACATTGAAGGTCACCTTGAAGTCTATGTTGATTTCAAGATGGAGCACGTACATAAGATATTATTTATTACTTTTTCATTAAATTTTTCATTTTATCACATTCATTAGTCAATCTGAAACAAGAAGCAATTGGTTATAGTGATATAGCTATATAGTTTCATTTGTTTACATGCCTTTGTTCTTTGTCTTTAGCACATTGAAGGTCACCTTGAAGTCTATGTTGATTTCAAGATGGAGCATGTACATAAGATTACATTTATTACTTTTTCATTAAATTTTTCATTTTATCACATTCATTAGTCAATCTGAAACAAGAAGCAATTGGTTATAGTGATATAGCTATTATAGTTTCGTTTGTTTACATGCCTTTGTTCTTTGTCTTTAGCACATTGAAGGTCACCTTGAAGTCTATGAATGATAATTCAAGAAGCAATTGAAACGATTGGTTATTTATATTTCATACTTTGTAATATTGCTTTCAGCAATTTGAAGTTGTGTTTCGAAGCCTATAGGTGTTGAATAGCAATATATATATATATAGACTGAGATTTATTGGTACTATTACCTAGGGTTTTCATTTAAGAAAGTATAATATCCAGCCTCTAAATTGTGAACATGTTCTGAGATTTCTCTAAAATGTGTACATGTAATAGAAGAAAGTTAAATAACAAGAACTAAGAGTTGGTGTCATGATCAGAAGTATCAACAGATTATATAATTATAAAATAACCTACTAATAATACCCTGTGAGTTGGCAGAAGCTGTTGTTGATCAGCATTGTGTGAGAAAATATTTATTGAATATACAAGCCCTGTTGCTGGTAATTTAATTAGTTACATTATATACACATACATAAACTTCAAAATTATATCTGAGCATTATTGATTTGCAACTTATATCAGCCAGTTAAAATTGGCTTTAAAAATGGGGCAGTCAGTGGTTTTTAAATATATTATATGAATAAGAACAACAGCTTAACTATCACATTAATTGGAGGTAACCTACTTAGGCCATTTTTGAAGTAATCCATCTAAAATAGTCAGGATATCCCGAAAACGATGAGCACCGTGTTGAATTAGTTCTCTTATCCTGTATATAAGTAATAGATAGTTGACTAATACACGGTAGATTCACAATCCTATCTTACTTTTTCAAGTCTGACCATAACGTTGTTTAGTTGTGAGATTATAGACGGTACATGTTTCCTCCATTCTCTTTGCCTAATAATTCGCCGGTCAATATTAATTCCGTTTTCTGCACTTTTACGGCCGCGAATCTTGCATTAGGTCCGCATTTTTTCGTGAGCACAATATGGAGAAGACCTCCATTCTCTTGACTCATATATTCCACCTACAGTACTTCCAAATGGAATAATAGCTGCTGAAACGGTCAGTCGTACGCGTACAAGTATATCTGTAGTTCCAACAACTGGGAACATAGCAGCAAATTGATTTTGGGACATCAAATTGTTCCTTGGCTTATTCCACCGGAGGAGATGATAGTCTGAATTTACTTACACTGTCTAGTCAAGAGGGGCAGGTTAGAGTGCCAACCATTTTGTTAGTCAATGATCGTGGAACCAATAAAATTTGGGAACCGAGCTATAAGGGAGTATCAAACAATGGACCCAGATGAACAACTTAAGTACCACTTATTTGAACGGATCAAGTTAGCACTGGGACCAAATGAGGTATGAAAATCTGTAATTCAAATATTGAGCCTTCAATTAATATATAGAGTCAATGTTATATAGCAAGTAATTTTGGAGAGATAAAATATTTGAAAGGTTAAAAATATTTAAAATAGTACCAGTAGCAAATTCGGTGAATTGTGTTTCATTACCAAAATTTTATCCCCAATATTTTTAATTAAGGGATAGAGTAGCCGGAACAAGTCATTTGCTAATATTTTCTCATTCCAGATTACCTACTATATGGTATTGTAATTAAAAAGCAAACATGGGGATATACATATTTAAATTACAATAAATGATTAGCTGATTGCAGACCCTCCATACAATAAAAGTTAATTAATTGGCAGAAATAATTGATGAGAAAACAACCAACTTAATTGAAATGATAACACTATTAAATTAGTATGCCAAGTAAATTAGTCTAGTCTATGGAACATGTCCCAGCATGTGCACAACCATAATTATTACTCAGCTGTTTACATAACTACAAAGTATTTGGTCATGCTAGCTATAAAGATTGTAGCAAGAGATCACAAACAAAGAAGAGACATCATTTATTAACTTCTTATATACAGAGAATCTGCCGGACACTAAGATACCAGACACAACTGGGAAGATGTTTTTTCTTCGTGATGTGATAGCACTTTTTCTACAATATCTTAAAAATGAATTTGAAAGATGTTTTCAAATGCTCAATATCCCTGTACAAGCTACTGATTTCATTGGGTAATCACAGTACCAGCTATTTGGAATGCTTCTGGAAAACAAATGATGAGAGAAGCAGCTTATCAGGTAAATGCATTACTACCAGATTATAATGTACTATGGAATTGACTATTCACTGTAAAAATTGATTAGTTAATTTAACCAATACATGGTTATGTGGGTTGCATATGTAAAAAGTAACCTTAATACTACTTTGATACTAATGTACTATGAAATTATTGGTTATGTAGCTACATAAACAGTAGGGACATTAGTAATGAAAACAGTATTATGCTTACTTTTCTAGCAAAAATAAGTTTGTAATTGCAACCTATATAACCAAATAATGGTTAAATCAACCAATCATTTTTTACAGTGTTCATGTAGATAATTGTTAGAACTATGCTATAGATTTCATATTTTCACAATATGTTGTAGTGATGCATTCAATCAAAATTGTCCACAAATTGCATAAAAATACCAGTTTATTTTAACAGTGTATAATAAATAAGATGTGAGAGTTGCATGCTTGGAGAGTGAGAAATTTGAAAGAAAATTAGAAGTGAGATGTAATTTTGGTTAGCAGATTCTTTGATAACTACAAATGATAATACATACAGTCAATGGATCTGTATATCTGTCCAGCTGACTTTAAACCTGTATATCAAGTAAGACATGAGACCTGAAATTTATCTGAAAGTTTTCCAATCTTATAACTGAATGAATTCGAAGTTTGCCTTAGTCATCTATACAAAATGACCACCTAAATATGTCCTATAGTTAGAAATTTAAGTAGACATTTGCAAGAACCTTTAAAGTACATGTGTAACATAGTCTTGCAAGCCAGATCCAATCCCTATGACTAAACATGAAACATCCTTCATTCTAGTCATGATTATGGATAAGGGATTGGGTGTGCAGGCTAACAAACTATCTAACAATTAGAGACGAAGCATTTGCCTAGCCAGTTAAAGCTTATAATATATATAGCTTTTTAAGTGCTATGAAGTACTTTGAAGCAGTTTATTAGAACATAAATTTGTCGTAATGAGTGTTTTAATTAAATGCCACTAGTGATAATAGTGTAAGACAGTAAATCCAGACTAATTATAACATGTGTGTGTGTGTGTGTGTGTGTACATATGAAAATCCAACTGCCTATCATGTTGATAATATATATAACTATAATAATAATATTGATAACATTAATAATATTAATTTAATAATAGTATTTGATAATATAGCTCCTTGTTACTAAATTATTACTCTACCATGATTGCCTTTTTGAGAGATATGCTTTTTTCATTGACAACTGTTGCAAAACACTTAAGATATACTGGATCCTTCATAATGCATGTACGATGTCTGCATTATATAAAGTTGTATATAACATTCTACCCAACTTTATTTCAACAAACGCACACTATGTTACACTGTATCAACGAGGGAGTGTACAATCTGATTGTCCCTTATCATAACTTTCACATACAATACTTATTTATATATATTAATATATATATTATATATATATATATAACTAAAACGAAACATCGTAACTTTTTATTAGACTATCAGATATTGACTAAACAATCAATTTTGACAGTGCCTACATTAGCTGGATGGATATACAGATCTATTAATTATACATGTATGTATTGTCATTTTGTTTTGTTGTTATCTAGAACATGTTGTGTATAACATTATACACAAATTTATTTAAACAAACGTACGCTAAGTTACATTGTATTGATGAGGGAGTGTACAAATCTAATTTCTCTCCTTATCATAAATTTCCCTTATGTAAAGAGTCATATACTCAAAGGAATAATGTTTGTCAATTATTGTGACAAATAATTAGTTAAAACAACCAATGACTGATCATGTTTATTAATATTGTAATGCTTGTGCTTAATTGACTCTTTTGTGAACTGTGCCTGCTCACTATATACTTGATTTGCTCATATACAAATACATTATATATAATTATATATATATATATTTTGTATGTCTGTATAGGCTGGTCTTTGTGGGATGCACAATCTACAGCATATATTATGGCTGGTATAAGACATTTAGAGCCCTTGGAAATAGAATGTCCTGAACAACTGTCATTGGCTTTGGAACCAGAGGCAGCTTCATTTCATTGTCCGTTACTATGTGTTCAAAGATGTCACTGAGTACTGTGCTTCTCAACATGATGCTCTACAATCAAAACGTTATATTGTCATTGATATAGGAGGTGGAAAGCTGATATTTCAGCACATGGTCAAACATCAGAAGGTGGAATTGAAGTTTTGACTCCACCAGAGGAAATATGGCAGGAGGCTTTGCTGTGTAAATAAGAATTCAGTTATTTCTAGCTCAGCTGGTGAATGATCCAGGTTTTCAAACATATCTTAGTAATGGTGACAAAGCAACAAATATAGAACGTTGGATGGATATTCGTCATATAGTCTATGAGGAGTTTGAAACAAGGAAGAAAGAGTTGGTCAGACGTATTTAAACAAAGTTCATTCAACAAAACCCAGAGAATTTAGATGAAATAGTAAAGTATTTCGTGTTCAATTACAGATCATTTTATTCCTTTTACAAGAGTCAATAGAAAAGGGGATTCATGAGCTTCATATGCAGAATGACAGACGTATTGAACTCAAAAGAAAGAACTAAACATTCAATACACAAGAATGAAATGGTTTTTCATTCGTCAGTGTCTATGACACTCAAGAGCCTTTCTAAAGTCTTACGCAGACTCAATAATTGAATTGATATCATTTACTTAGTAGGTGGTTTTGGAGGATGTCAGTACATTTATCACTCACTGAAGACAAAGTTAGATCATGACTATGGTCTAAATCAATTTCAAATTATTGTGCCTAAAAATGCCCATCTAGCTGTTGTCAAAGGGGCCTTCCAATATCGCAAAACATGCCTGAAGTAATTAAAATCTCGTGTAGCTGATGCAACATATGGCACAGAGGCAGTGACTACTTTTAATCCAGCAATACATAGTCCAGGACTATAAAAAAACGAAACGCAAATGGAGGTTTAGTTGTTCTCATTTATTTAGTCCCTTAGTGATAGTAAAGAGAAATCATTCTATCAAACATGGTGAAAACGGCAACATTTACCAACCACTAGAACCAAATCAAACAAGTGTAGAATTTACTCTTATATCTTCTGAGGATCCAATCTCTTCTACACTCGTAATCCAAATGGCACTTTAAAACTGGAGTCAAAGTTCTTGCTTCTATTATCTCTACCATCACCAGTATATATCAAAAGGAACAGATCGTGACTTATACCTGACATTTGATTTCAGTCTTAACTGAAATCCAGTCCGTGCTTATGACAAAACATCAAAGAATGAGGAAACGAGTTGTTATTGACTGCTTAGACAAAAGTATGTATGCAGAAGATCTATGTCAAGCTCCCTTCCATGATAGTGTTGTTATCAATTACAACATAACCATTATTTTGCTTGCATTTTTTGTTTATGATAGTTTGTTTGTACATGAATTCATGAGTGAAATTTGATGAATATTTTGAAATAAAAGTTTAATTGGAAGGAGGACTTACACTTCTGTAACTAAAAGAGGTTCTTGACTTTTGCTACACAATTTCATTAAATGTTCCTTAATTTACTTAGTTAATTTACCGATATAGTCTGGTACAAGTAGTCAGTGTGCAGCTGATGATTATACTATATATGAATTTGAATAAGATTGAGAATTCAAGACTATATTGCCAGACGAGTTTGAGTCAAGCTATCTTTCAGGTGAAAAAAAAACAAAGCAGAACAGACTACATAATAGAAGGTGTTCAGTTCAGTTGGTGAGTTTAGTGCTTATGTTGGTTAAATTTATATGATATTACATTAAATTCACTTCAAAACAAAATTTTAATTATTATACATCAAACTATTAGACTTATTATCTATTATCAAATTGAGTACATATACATCTGAAGTTATATTAAATTAAACAATACAATCTAGCTTGAAGTTCTATTTTATTTTACATTTTATAGTTACTTATATAATAATATTTATGATCACAACTTACACTCAAAAGTTATGACTAAAACTATTTTTATATTTTTACAACAGTATTTGGTAGTGACGAGTTTTTCTATGGTATCTACAACAGTACGAGCTCAGGGTCTTGACACTTATTACAATTCCATTAAATGTTCTTGTTTTGATCATTCACACGCTAGACCACCAGGACTCTTAAGCGGATGTTGATGATGAGGATAATGAGATAATACAGATTGAAATCCTATCTTGTGTGCTAGGTGATATAATCCAACTATCATTGGACATAACGTTCTTTGACATTTAAAACATGTAAATTCTCCAAAACATCTTTTTATTATTTGATATGGTGTCTTGCCTCTTTACATGAGAGACCCTCTAACATTTATGAATCATAATGAGGAGTCTAGACCCACAGGATAGTATATTACCATTGGACAGTCAATGATAAAGTGTCCCTTTTGAAACAAATTTGGACACAGATGGTATTAGGTGGTATTTTTAACACTCAATGATACTACACTTAGTATCATTGGTTATTAATAAATAGTTAATTGGCTTTTATATATAGTTATATTGTAAGTTACGTCACATCAATAAACATATACTGAAAGGAACCAAATATCTTCTTTTAAATTGTACAATACTTATTAGCCATATAATAACAATCATAAGAAACTTGATCATATATTATCACTGTTGGCTATATGGATGTTTTTACATGTTATCACATACTCTCACTATCTACTGAGGAAATCAAACTATATATATATATATATATATATATATATGTCCAATTGCTTCCAAGACACTTTAAAATTTCAATAATTGTTCATAAAATTTATATACTAAAAATTATAATGAAAAATGTAATTATTAAGCTCAGTAACTACTGTGGTTCAGGCAACTATTAAATAATTTGTTTAATAAAAGGTCAGGATTCAATGCCAAGTTGATTTTTGATAGATTTGTTTACTACAGGCTAGAACAGAATTAACAAGTTTAGCAAATCCCAGTTCACGAGGCTACAAAATGGAATACAATAAATGAGACATATTTATGCAGTTACTACATGAATATTTAATATATTTTAGTTTCAATGAACAATATGTGATAAGTAGAAACAGATACTTAGAACAATACTACACAGAGGGCAGACAAAATGAACATTTTCATAGAGGTCATATTTCTTACCTTTTGTAGTCCTCTGGAGTTTCTAGATTTTAAAAACATGAACAAATTCTTTTTTACTTAATTCTCCATCATCTATAAAATTATGATATGTTTAGTGTATTAGTTGTATAACTAACTGTTTTCATCAAATAATGTAAAAAGGACATCAAGAAGATGATCACTGATTGTTAACCCAGTAACTGCTTTACATGCTTGCTTAGTTCAGCTGTTAGAGAGAGAGAGAGAGAGAGAGAGAGAGAGAGAGGGGGGGGGGGGGGGGGGGGGGGGGGAGGGAGGGAGGGAGGGCGCTTTCGGTGCGTCCGGGGGGGAGGGGGGAGGGAGGGGAGGAGGGAGAGAGAGAGAGAGAGAGAGAGAGAGGAGAGAGAGAGAGAGAGAGTGAGAGTCAATCAACACACAAGACCCAATGAGATAACCTGGAGTAATAGAAGCTCCTGCAGCATAATACATTCCTAGAGCAGTATCAATATCTGGTAAAGAGCCCATCAATTCATCAACAACTTTACTTCATCCATTGATATCCCCTGTCACAGACAACAGTTAGTTTTTTCAAAGAGGTGTGTCTATTATTTACGACTTACTGGATTTGCTTCACGACCATATTTCTTTCTTGCCCTTCTTATCATCTGTTTCTTCTTCTGATCACTGATTGAAGCATGTGATAGCACATACGAGCAAAGTCTCTTTCAGTAATATGATCATCAACAGGTTTAACCTGTAAAACTAGATATAAGAACAAGTCATATCTACTATTGTTGACTACATACATACCTCCATTTGTAATATCTCTGTATTGAGGCGAGAATGGAATTCTTGGAACTGATCTATTGTGAGTTTTTGGTCTTTGTTAGGACCAAAGAAGTGCTCAGCTAAAGCTCCACCCACTGAACTAGCAACATTACCTACAGGAAAAAGGATCCATTTGCTATTGTCCATCCATCCATTTATCCCATTTATCTATTCATACATCCATCTTACCATTGATCACATGATCACGATGTCTAGAACCCATGGCAGTAGAATTACGTAAAACTGCTCGAACTGTCTCAAATTCTTTCAAACTCAACCTCTCCATCACGTTGAGATCAAACATCTTGAAAGCTAATTCAAAGTTTTTCATAGGAGCTAAAAAACACTCTTAATGAACAATTGGATTGGTTGCTATGGCAACATACTTGCCAAGATAGTGAGAAGAAAGAGAAAATCAGAAAAGGAGATGAGACCTTGATGTCCTAATCTATATGAAGACGCTGTTAGGATCTTCTACTTGTCCCAAACCTTCTTTAACTACAGTCTTAAAAAAACATTAATGTTAGTGAGTAATCCATTATGTAAATAAGTAATTCATTAGTCAATTATTAATTATTTCTTACGTCCATAGTGACAGTCCTATACAAATCTAGACCCCATTCTTGTGGTTGCATCATTCCAGGTGTAATACTTCGTATGAAGTCTTTAGGGGTCATGTAAATATTACGAGACCCATCCTCTAATTAAAAATAATTTATTAATGTAGATTATGGTTATAAAGCTAACCTCCTTTACTCTAAGAGTAGCAAAATATCGAAATATCTTATCAGGAGTATGTATGCTCTGATCCTATCTTCATAGCCATTACAGAACGATCATGAAAACTGACATGTTCTTTTTCCTTGGGTTCTTCACTTTCTTCCTCTTTATTCTCTCCCTCACTATCCTCTGTTTGCTCATCAGATGCACCTCGTCAGCTCTCCCCTCGAAGTTGTAAATAAAGTATGTAACTGGCTCCAAAAAATGCACATGCGGCACCTGAGAATGAAAAATATAGGAATCAGTCCATGACATCTTTAACCATTGAAGTCTCCTTCTTCCCACCTTACCAGCTGCTATGCTATACATTCTTGCTCGATGTCTGGTTTCAGCAGAGGGTTCTCGTGATAGCCTGTTTTCACCAGTTTGACTTGATTGACTGGTTGACAAACAGGTTTGACTAGTTGTTAATAATCTTTGGTGTAATGGATGATTAAATCCAAACAAAACACTAAAAAAGGGAGTGCATAAAAAGAATTGAAGACTTGAGAAATGCGTTCATATACAGAGAGAACATGAAAGATATTCATTAAACATGATTATCTTTCTTACCATTACCGTATAAGATGGGATTTGTGTAAACAAGCAGTGTTGATATTGTTTATTTAACGTACCAGGCCATCTTCTCTCCAGCTCTGAGCAAGGATGAAGTCTCTGGAGAGCTCTGAAACTTACTATTCTGTTCATTCCTAATAACCTAAAAAACAAATGTGAACGGAGTTTACTGGTTCAATGACTGTGAAAATGGCTGCTAGTAGAAGGTGTATTATTTTCATCGCATCGACCAAACTCAGTCTCCCACTCTATTATATGGCCGACAAACATGGCAGGCATTCATGGCAAGCAATAAGACTGTACTCCAATGGATATGGAGACTCGGGGTGAGTAGAACCCATTCAATGTAATAAATAATGAACCCTGATATTAAAAGATTCGAATTATTTATCTTAATAGTCATCCTAAATATATTACAACTAAATGTGGTTGTTGTTCTTTATTTTCTGTTATTGGCTACTCTCTATTCAGTCCAGGTACATCTCCGTCATGGGGTTTTCTGTTCTCTCATTGCCACTCCCCTCACGTCGAGAAGTAGGCGAGTTTACACTTAGACCCCATTTGCAGACAGTGGGAACACTCTTGGGAGACATAAAGGTAACACCCCTATTATTATGCGACACCAATAAGTACTATGAAGACATATATAGAGACTTCATTTGTAAATCTTAATAATATCTAGTATGTAATAAACACGGAAACATTTTCTTTTTCCTTTAGTCTGAGGATCGTGGCATTGATCGTGTCAATGTGTATTCTACTAGTGGACAACGGATCTCTCACAGTCAACTGGTCTTGATATCTTGTTACAAGGTGACCTTGATATTGAAATCAATGATATACGACATAGAATTCAGATACCAGAGGAAGGTAGTAATATCCATTATCCATTCATATATCTGTCTATCTGTGACATTCATCCAACTATTCATATGTCCCATCCATTCTGTCTTCAGTGTTCCATTGGATGGAGGAAGTCATTGTCTGATGCAAAGAAACATGATACACAAAACTATATTCAATTAATGTAGACAGACACAGGTAAACTATACTTATTACTAAATCCTTACCAATATAGTATATGAATCAGTTATGTTACTAGATGACCCATAATGTTACTAGATATATGACCCAGTTATGTTAATAGATGACCCACTAATGTTACTATATATAGGACCCACTATGTTAGAATATATGACCCACTAATGTTACTATAATATGACCCACTAATGTTACTATATATATGACCCAGTAATGTTACTAGATGGAGCCAATGAGTACTATATATATGACACAGTAATGTTACTATATATATGACCCAGTAATGTAATATATATATGACCCATAATGGTACTATATTATGACCAGTAATGTTACTATATATATGACTCAGTAATGTTACTCTATATATGAGACCAGTTATATGACTAAGATGGACCACTAATGGTTACTATATATATGACCCAGTAATGTTACTAGGATGACCCACTAATGTTCACTAATATACGACCCAGAATGTTACTAGATGACCACTAATGTTACTATATATATGACACACTAAATCAGTACAAGTGGTAATCTTGTTACTGAAACCTTTAACATGAAAACATTGTTTGTGTTTTTATTCCAAAATACACTACACATTAAAATTGAACACTAACAAATTTTAGTTATAATAAACATTGTCTGGAAAAAGAGAACCTTGTTATCCGTAAGTTGTAAACATGGCAACATTTTAAACTACTATTTTCTTCTCTTTAGTTGGCAAAGGAGAGAGAATTACGTGGTCAGTTAGAGCAGTTACGTGCTGAACTAGCTCCTATTGAAGCAGAGTGTGAACAAATGATGGCAAAGAGTACCTCGACGTACTACTATTGTCAGACTGGTGTCTATTAGCATATATGTGTTGCTCAAGCTGGGTTCTTGGTCGTCTGAACATTTGTCAATTATTCCTGGGATCTTATGGAAACCTATCAATGACCTTGTGACATTTTCCACTAGCATTTTGTGCTTTGCATACTTTGTGGTAACAGACAGGTTTGTCAAGTTATCAAACTGGTTTGACAAAGTAGTGTACTATATTATTACACTAGGACTATGTGTATCCAGATGGTATGATAGACAAAACTTGAAGTTTTTATATGCTGCAGCCAAGAGCAAAAACTTTGATATGGAAAAGAAGTAGATTTAAATGACACTTGTACTTGTTAACTTCCTCTATTGTGGCATGCAATTCTATATAGTTGTTGTGTTAATATATTATCATTGCTGAACCAATGGATTCCAGAATACTCATTTGGTTGTCGTCCATTTCTTACAGGTATAATCATCTCAGGACACTATCTCAAAAAGTAGAGGGTTGAAATCCAACGTCTTCATGATCCTCTACAACTCAACTTACCAACACCACCTCTCAAAAAACAACAGAGTAAATATTGTGACAAACTTGAGTAGCAGTCAGCAAACAACTTTTTTATGTAATTTATTAGTAGTTCTTTAGTTTTATTATTGAGTAATGTTTCGAGTATTTTGACTATTTTCCATTTAAAATCAATATTTCAAATTGATCCACTCCCAAACACGTTGTTGACATATAAACAACACCAGTGTTTATCATTTCTGAACTAGCTGGTTTATGAGATGTTCACGGTTACCATGGTCACCACCTTCAATAAAATGAGTCGTCTTTTTGCGCCAACCACCCTACATAAAAAGACTCAGGCTAATTACAATCAACTTTGCTACTATTGTAAGCAATACAAGGGCGAGTTCTTAAAGTAACCACACCCATAATTAAACAACACACCTTAGGATTGCTTAACTTAAATGGCCACAAGAAATTGTTCACTTGTTTAAACATGGGGTCCCACAGTAAAGATCTCATGTACAACACCTCCATACAAATACATTATGTTCTTGAGGACTTCTGTATTATAGCATTAATGACTAGAGGTGTACGACGTTATGATACTAATTTGCCATACCATCGTTTGTAATGAGTTCCCCTAATTGTCCTCAGAGTAGGTAACTAGACAAAATATCAATATTAATAAAACATCGTAAAACTATACATACATCATGTCTCATTCCTAAACAAAAAGGTCAATTTCATGCTAACCAATCACAAAAAATGATAAATTATTTAAATCAAAGGGGCACATGTTCCAAGTGGTTTATAACTTACCCCAGGCAATGTCAGGCTCTGCAAATTCGTAACATATTTAATGTTGCCTTGTTAAGTTTAACAAACACTGCATTGTTTAATTGACGCAGTCGTAGTAATTGAAGAATCTTCTTACTTTGGGATTAACTCCTGTAATACTAAAATGACCAAATCAGCATC
>NW_024534350.1:0-73630 GCF_016097555.1 Gigantopelta aegis
TGTAAATCCTAAATAAGGCCAAATCCTGCCAAAATAAAATGGTCCTAACTAAGCTCTTATCTTTTTTTAGGCAAAGCCATATTTTTTTCACACATTAACAAATTGGGGTAGTAACTGTATTAAGAAGAAGTGTTAGATGTTACAAATATTATAGTAACTAACATTAATGCATATTTTTACATCATCCTCTCATCATCTCTGGCAACTACATCTATTTTACTGATCCCACAATTTTTTTGTAATAGTTTAAAAGCTCTTTGAAGTTCATTATAGAATTACCTTATCTCCCTTGAGTAATTGATACTATAACCTATACTATATTATACTTGTAATGATACTATACTTGATACTATATTATACTGTAATATACAAGTTTGAACAGCTATTTTTTGATTTATTTATTGTTATGAAATATGCTGTCCCTACTGCTTTCAAGATTTCTTTAATGTTACTTTTATCTATCTTTTACAATGACTGAATTATTTTGAGACACACCTCATATGATAAAGCCTATTTTATTTGTCAGACTAGTGTAGCATTTTCTGTATATATGTACAAGGAAATGTCTCAGATTTACTCACATACCTCAATTCAATTGCTTTATGCCACTGGTATTGTTTCTAATGTGAAGTTTATTGTTTTACTCATTAATAGACTTTTTCTTGATCTTTAGTTATATACTTAATGGCATATTTTCATTAATCATGAGTAGACTTCTAATCTTTTAGTCTATTATACTTAATAGCCATATTTGGATATGTCTATGGTTGTGACTGGTCTAAGGTGTTGTCATTACAATACTAACTGTTACTACTTAAAAGTATTCACCTGAACTATCCTTAGTACGTTGTGTCATGACGTGATAGTTATTATAAGAACATAGCTGGCTAGCACTAGTAGTTGTTGTTTTATATGACCTTTAAATCAAACACAGTGGCTTTTGTTTAAAGTGCAAAAATGTTTCAAAGCATTTTGAATTAGTTACATTTTAGTTTTTCCTCTTTAAAATTACTTAGTTTATGTTGATGTTATGATTTTTGTTTTAAATGATGTTTGGGATTGTGTTGTGTGATAAGAAATAATTTTTACAGTGTACTCATCTATCATTCCAAGTTTATGTCTGTATTACATGATATTTTACATTGGTAAGGGCTGTGCTTGTCTCTGACCTGACCAAGTTTTATAGATCACTCTGAAATATTGTGTCTATAAAGAATACAATATTCCAAGAACTCTATTAGCCCAATTGATCTAACTACTTTTCTGTCACTGAGATTAACAATAAAAATGCCTAACAATAAATGAATACTTCTCAAAACTGAACTAAGATCAATGAAAAACTAAAACATTAGTTTATAGTTTTGCATTAAAATCCCTGATTCAGTAAACAGACTTCCAGTATAATGGAATGAGTACAATGTTCCACTTAGCAAGATCGGTTGAAAACAGAATTCATAGAACTTACTGACTTTCTCTCACTGAAAGTGGAAATAAAAATATATTTGTGGTCGTATGTTTATTTAGTCGATAACATACATGTACATGTACAAGTTATGTTTATTGTATCATTTATACAATAGACATGTTTCTTGCATGTAATTAAAAATGCCTGATTATGTGTTCATTCATTAAAATCATTTCCTTTCAAGTCAACCCACTTTAGGAGATATGTCCAAAACTATTTGTAGTATAGTGGGTCAGAATAATACAAGAAAAACATACGAGAGTTTTAACCACTTAAAGTTTCCCTCACCACTATTTTTTCAAGTGGTTACTATAGAGTTGATCCTCTTTTATATAGAGCATTTCCACCTTCTTTTTGACATCAAACTGTAACTTCCTTATATTGTTTTTTCAAGTGGTTATACAGATTTTGACCCTCTTTTGACCACAAACTTCATATCAACTAATTGGATGACGTGATAAAACTATAGCTAAGTTCCAAGTCAATGAATAGCTAGCTGGCTAGCTATCTTTGTGAAAATGTTTTCATCTAGACAAGCTCCTTATTCACCAGCTATGGCTCATTTTTGAGATACAACCTAATCTTTGTAGGTCAATCAAAAATCAATTTTTAAAAAAAAAAACTTTTACTGCTTTGTATATTTGTGCGGTTTAATGGAATTTCACCCATTTAACTATCAGTTCATTTTACTGTCTCATGCATTCACAATTAATGGGATTTTTCCTATAAATGTTCAATAATTAGTCATCTACTGGTTGTTTTCTCTTGAGATGTATACATAAACAGATTTAGTCATTTTCAATTGAGGTGTTACGAAGAAAATAAAAGCTGTTTGCTTTCTCTTATAATGACCATTCAATGCTTTATGCAGACTGGAATACTTCTAAATATCATTAATTCATGTAAATATCTAGTTGTAACTAAATAACATTTCAATATGTACTAAATAAACATAGGATGCACTAAATCAATTAACTGTAAGGACTGTTTTGTAGGGATCAGTTTCTTGTTTATAGAAGAAGCTAGCTGATAGGTTGATGAAGGGGCTATGGTCAATTAAAATCCAGGCTGACAATTCGAAAGGGCGCTTCATCTGAGACTCAGCTTGCCTTGATGGTTTATACCTCCTACGTCACTTCCTTCAAAGTCTGAGGTCTCTTATCTTAAAGGTGAAAAAAAAAATGCTCAAAGGAAACAAGAGTATATATCCACAGCTAAGATTAAGAAAAATTGAGAAATGTCAGTCGGCATTCCTTTCATTTTGTGAGAACGTTTCAAAGGGAAACATTGGATATCTTCAGGAAAAAAAAGAAAGCAGGAATTGGGAAAAGCTCAATTTGAGTTCAAAAAATTATCCACAGAGCGTTAAGATCTTGTGATAAAAAAAATTGTATGCCATTGCAAATTCCCCTTTTCACATGTACCCAATGTGAACACGATAAAACATCTGTAAACATGTCGATATAACACCTGAATTTATTTGAAAAAAAAAAACAGAAAAAACTTTAGAAAATAAAAAGAAGAAAAAGGAAGCCTCAAGAGTTATCTCCTCACAAAAAACTCTAAAAAAAAAAAAAAAAAAAAAAGAAAACGGTGTAAACGTCAAGAGCACAGAGCTCTACCATCTATGGTAAAAGAAGAAATGAAAAAAACATGAAAAAAACCATCTTCAAATATAGAGGAAAAAGTATTCCACATGTACATTTACTGTAAATATCTGTAAGATAAGTTACAAATACATGTAAATTAAAAAGCAAGTACATGTAATGTACATAAAAAAATGGCTGTTTTGGTTATACCAATACCTTTGACGCAGCTTTTAGTTATATATGACTTATATATAACAACTTGTAAAGAGTTAATACATTATACATTGTATCAGTCCAGCCTTCCTTCTTTGTGAGAACGTTTTCATAACTATATGTAACATGTTTTGAGTTCTCTTAGAGCCGTAGTCTTTTATTTTTACTGTAATGTCAAATCAATCTTCAATTAGAGATGTTCTCCAATGTTCTTATCTGTAATGAGCCTTTACAGGCCTCTCGTTACCATCAATTGACTCTCCAAGCACATTACCATATTCCACTATACATTACCATTACTTCATTATTACACTATTACTATTAATATCGTTACATTACAAATTCATTATTACAACAATTACACTAGTGTACCATATTTTTACCGCATTACTTTCATTATTACAGTATTACCATTAGTACCTAAAATTACCATTACTTCATGATACCCTATGGACCACTACTTTTTGAGTATTACCATTACATTATCAACATCACTAGGGATTTTCTTATCATATTAATGTTATACCCCATTACCCAGTTATACTGTTACCTCACCATACTTACACCATTACCCTACGTTCCATACTTACCATTAATTACCCTTACTGTTCCATATTAGGGTTACCCTATTCCCTTATAATTACCATTACTTCATTATTACCCTATTACCATTACAATTACCATTACTTCATGATTATGACCTATTACCACTCCCTATTACCATTACTAATTACCATTACTTCAATTACCCTATTACCATTACTGTTACCAAAATCATGAAACAATTACTATTAGTGCTAAAACCTTACTTAATTACTCAGTTACTGACAGCTGAGAAATATCACTATCTCAATAATAAGAAGAAAATTACTTGATCATCTTCCAACTTAGCTGTTATTTGTAAACACTTCACAGTTCAATGAACTTAGTTAACTTGAGGCAACCATGGTTACCTCATTTAACAAGGTTCAATTAAATTACCATTAAAAATTTCTAATTATTAATTATATAATTTACATTTTAGTTAACATGACAACATTCCTGCACTTTCTTATCCTGACATAGTACCTATTGCTTTATATTATATATATAGGAAACTGGCTGACACAGATAAGGATGGCAGACTCTCCTTCATAGGATTTGTCATTGCCATGCATCTAATTTTTTATTGCTAAACTTAATAATCCATTACCTATACATATTAATGGGAAGTGGATATCTTTCCTAACGAGGTATTAAAAGATGGTTTGATGATCTAATCTTTATATGTTTGTATTTCTAGTTTTATCCAATAGCGAAAGAAAGTGAGTGCTGTGGTTGCTGAAAAACCTCCTGCGATCCTAAGGACCCCTCCACCTCTGATACCTACATTTGTTATTCCAACAGATAATTCTGTGATCAGTTCAATTTTTAAAACAATTCCTCCTGTAAAGTTTTATGGTGGAAATTTTGATGTATTTACTGGTGATCCGTTTCAAAATCATCTCGTCGCACAAATGTAAGATTCATTAATATAATTGATGTCATTCATCTTATACTTCATTCCCAACACTTAAAAATAGTCCTGAATTAAGGACTCTCTTTTTAATGTTCTTTGAATATCTCTTTAAACACAGTCACTTAAGTCACAATTAAAGATTATCTATCTTGTATTGTTGTAATCCTAGAGGTCACAGATTTTTACAAGGTCCTTCCCTGTATAAACAGGTTTCTTGGTGTAATATCTATCTGTGATCTGTAGTGCAATGATTCAGCAAGAGTATATTATATACTATTACGTGTGTGTGTGTGGTGTGTGTGTGTGTGGGTGTGTTGTTGTGTGTGTTGTGGTGTGTGTTAAGGACACAAGCAGTTCTAAGCAACTAAATGATGGGTTATGCATGGTGTGATTTCTTACAATTCATTACATCATGTACAACTGTGGATAACCTAACATTACTCCGTAATGAATTCATGATCTTTATCTGCTCTTTACCTAGTGAGCTTTGATATCTATGACTTATAGAAATAAGGATCATCTGTCCCCATATTATTATAATCATATACATACATAAGTCTTTGTTTGTCTCTACATTCAAGGTCACCTCTATATACTCAAAAGTAATTTACAAGGTCCCTCTTTATATAGCACTGGTTTTTAGTTTAATCTACCTTAATCTGTGGTCCATAATTCTGTTATACACTATCTTTGTACAATAGAAGGACAAGAGCAGGTTGTCTTTCTCAGAGCTAAATGGATGGGTCATGCATGGTGTAACTCATAAAATCATAGCATCATCCTACAACAGTTTTGATACATATCATTACTTGTATAATAATATTCATGATCCTGAATCTGATGTTTACCCTAGTGAGCTTTGATATGTCCAGATATTGAATTTTAAAACGTGTCCAATGACACGGTTTTAGTGTTATTATAGCCCCCAGTTTGTTATCAGTGTCCAATGTGTGTGTTCTCTCTCTCTGTGCAGAATGATTGTTTGAAATGTGAGGTTGTTAATATTAATTAACACCACACTCTTATTGTGTGGTTAGTATAATGTTGTTTTGTGTAGATTAGTGGGCGTATCAGAGTTTATTGTAGACCATGGCAGAGCTTACTGTAGCTGTATACAATGTTTTGGGTATATAGTAAATAGATGACATTTTGTTACTATTTGGAGGAATATCCCTATGGGGGACTTAGGGGGATTATACTATTGTGTGGTCTGTGTTATATTACCTATCTCTTATCTGTAGGTGTGTTTTGATATTTTTTGGATAATATCCCATGTCCGGGATTAGGGTGGAATTATACTGTTGTTACAGTGATAATAAACACATCTATGGTCTGTGGGGTGGTTTTTTTTAATGACTAGCACGTATTGTTTATTTGGGTTTTTGTCAAATGTTAAAATCTAATAGTTTTGTGGTACCACTGTGTTTACTTATATACATTGTCACAAACTAATAACATTGCTGTTTTTGAGCTTGATTGGGTGACTCACCATGTGGATCAGCATACTAAGTTATAGTACTATACTATAGCCAAAACCCCATTAGCCAGCCAATTAAATTTGCTTTGTTAGCAATGAAGTGTTTAAAGTTTGTAAGTGAATTAGTGACTAATTTTTACAATCAGAATGATATTAATGAATATGATTTGCTATTGCAAGCCCTAACTTTAGACTAGCATTGTTGACTAGTAATAGGTGTCAGAAGAATATAGATGTATGGACTCCTTGACCTTAAAAAACTTGGTGTTAAATTTATGTTTGTTTCTTACTATTTCCGGGTTTGGTTTTGAGTGTCAATATCACACACTATCAAAACCAAGGGTCACACGACGAAGTGTTCTTAATAGTTGTACATGGTTATCACCTTGTAATATGTCACATAAGTGACTACGCAATTAAAACATCGTTGAAACTCAATCAAGGTCACATGTTAGTAGCTATTTGTAATGTAAAATATATGCGTGCTCTATATTTGTTAGGAGTTCAAGGTTGGCCTACTTTGATCCCAGGACTTATAATATATTTTGTTCTAAGCGGTACAATGATTAGTGGTTCTAGGATACAATTATCAGTAATTTTTAGATTGACTATTTTTCTTATTATTTTTTGTTTATAATGTGTCAAGTGCCTACTATTCAGAGGTGGCCTATACAGGATCAAATTAATTCAAAAAAGAGAACCGTAAAGCTTGTTTCTTTCAAGCCACTCTTTTGATTTTTACATCTTACGTCTCTCTTTCTCTGTTTAGATGAATGGGACACAATAACCTCATCTTGATAGTAGCCATGAAGAGACTTCCCTACACAACAAGTTCTCTTCACTCCTCGCAACTTTCACATTCAGGAAAGTGCTGAAATATCTAAGCTTTCTTCAAGCCGACATCCGCTCAAGTGAAAAGTTTAGTTCGAGGAAAGAGATGAACCAACTCTACAACAAGCACAAATCAACTGATATTGATATTCAAACCATTAGGCTGCCACGCCCACAGAAGATAAAGATCTCGCCTCTGATACTGATCAGAGGATGCAGAAACAAACAAAAGCATATTGGAAAAAAATATCCCAAAGCATCTCAAGATTTTCTTTCTCAAACAGGAAGGACCAACCCTAAATACCAAGAAACTTACAAAGATCCTTATGCCAATGCTCCGAAATGAAGACTGCTCAGCAAAGGGTTTAAATGCCGTATTGATGACATTTCACCTGAGCCTAAGGTTGTCACCAACCACCTAAGGAAATGCTTGCAAAAATAAGTCTAAAACCATACACTGAGAATGGGACTGAGTCCTGCTAATGATTTTTTGGCTCAATTAGGATAATTTGGAAGCACCAATTATGGATGTGTTAGCTGATGCAAGCACATTCGACCAATGCTAAACCACACCTCCAAGCGCCACCCCAAATGCCTGTATCAAAACCTCCACCAATGCCTGTTGTAAAACCAAAAAGAACATTACAAATGGACGAAACGACTCGGTATTCAGACCCAAAAACAAAAAAATCAAAAACTTTCCTCAAACAAGAAGCAATTCTTCATCGAGAGAAACTTCTCCAAGATTACCAAAGGAGGAGATAGGAAGAAACTTCTGCTCGTAGCTCTAGCGACTCATGGTACAGAAACCTTCTCCTTCTCTGTTAGGAGAGTTCACAGTAGTCCGGATCTCCCAGCCAGGAAGAAAAGGTCAATCAAAAGTTAGTATTTAACTAATATAATCACAAAAATACACACTAGATTGTTTGTCCTTTTTGTTTACAACTGTGTCACTGTAGACTAAGATACCTGTATATTACATACCTGAAGTATCTAAGTCTGTTGAAGAGTGCTCGATGTCGTTTAGACAGAGCGGGTTAGAACAGAATTAAAGGACAAAAAGACAGAGCTCTCGCTGTGTTGCTGTTACTCCGAGTTTCACGGTTATGCTGTCTGACGATCGCTAAAGCGGTGAAACTCGGAGAATGAGTTTGAGTAACAGCAACACAGCGAGAGCTTGTCTTTTGTCCTTTATTCTGTATATTTACATATATATATATGTATGTGTACAATCAAATCTTTCTGTTTTAAGATCCTTAATACGCTCCATTAGTATATATGCACCTAGGTCCAAAACTTGAACTGGTAGGTTAATAATAGTTGCTGTGTAATACTAGTACACAAACTATTTTCTAAGAGATAGCAAGATAATTGGTCATTTACATACTTGTATAAGCATTTGCAACAACAGACTATGCAATAGTTATAACTTTAAATAAAAATATAATTGTGGTTGTGGTAATGTTGTATTGGTAGATGTGGTATTACTAATGTTGTTTTATGTACTGCTGTATGAATAAGTGTTATTGTGTTAACTGTTTGTATTACTAATTGGTTGTATTGTTAAAGCTGGTTGTATTACTAATGTGCTGTATTGTGAACTCTGTATTACTAATGTTGTAGTGTTAACTGTTGATTACTAAATTGTTGTATTGTTACACCTGTTGTTACTAATTGTTGTAATATATAGTCGTGTATTCTGATATGCTTGATGATCTGGATGATCTTGTTTATGCTGAGGTTAGCATCTATTGATAATTTACTGGTTATTAATGCTCAACAAAATAATAGAGAAAAAAGCGGAAGAGAGGCAAATGAAAAGAGAATGAAGAACTAAAAGTGATGGAAACGAAAGCTATGGGAGGTAAGAAGGATGTACAATTAACTAGCTTATGATGCAACTTGATGTTAATATGATCCCTTGAATGCATTGACATTAGATTGAAAGCACTGATTTTGAAGTGAGTGATGTGAAATAGATGCAAATTGATTTCCTTGATGCTTGATTTGATGCAAATTGATTTCAATTGATGTTGATTTGATGCTAATTGATTTGATTGGTGTAAAGATTATGTAAGTAATAAACTAACTGCTTACACAGAACTCCAGAGCGCCCCTAGAATGCAAGTAACCAGTAGGAGGAAATAGAGAAAAACACAAACAAGGAAAGTACAATAAAACAACCTTAATACATGTAGCTGTTACATTTAATTTATGTTAAATAGATTATTCTAGGTCAACAAAAGCAACAAACAGTGGGAAGAAGAACGGGAAAGCAATCGAAAAAAAAGACACAACGGCAATATGAGGAAGAAATGAAAAAGGGTTAATGTTCTGTGTTTCTTGTATTTGTGCCATGGATTTTTACAAATCTGTTTGTCTGATACACTCTATTCATCATTGTTACATCTATTATCCTTGATCACTCTGTTCATCCATTATCACTCTGTTCACCATTGTTACACTCTGTTTAATCCCTGATACACTCTGTTTCATCCATGTGATCACCTGTAATCATTGTACACTCTATTCATCCATTGTTACACTTAGTCTCATGCTACAATTGTTCTCCATGATAGGTTCAATACTGGAAGATGAAACAATACATTACTTAGAATCAGAATGGAATCAGTTATTAGAACAAGAGAAAAGAAATATGAAAGAGCATGGGTTGATGGTGCGAGCAGGGGAGGGAGAAAAAAGGAAAAGGGAAGAGAGGGAAGATGAGGAGAAACGAGGAAGACAGGGAGGAGGATGGAGGATCTGATTTAAGCGGGGGGGGCGGTAAGGGGGGGGGGGTCCACTAACCAGGCGTGTTAAAGGGCGAAAAGGAGGGCGGGGATCGGGAGATGGAAGAGAATAAGAGGGAGGGAGGGACCCAGTACAAAGGCAGCGACCAGAAGACCAAGAGTGGAACCATGGGATGGAATCGCACGCCGTAACGGGCGAAGGAAGGACAAGATGGATAGAGAAATTAGAGGACAGCATGGGGGGGCGGGAAGGAGAAGACTATGCAGGGAAAAGGTGTGGGCCGGATTATAGGATAGGGGGAAAGATCTAATAGAACATGGAACGGGCGGGGGAAAAAGGTGGGGGGGGGGGGGAGGGAGGGAGAAGAACAGGGAAGGCCGGAAAAGAGAGAAGAGGAGGGGCAGGGTTTTATATGAAAACGGGAGGGAGGCGGGCGGAGAGGAAGTGTGCGAAAGGCGCGGGAGGGAAAAAGGCACGGAGGGCAAGGGGGAAGGGGAGAGCGAAAGAAGGACAAAGACGGGGGAGTTTGGATACAGAAAGGGCGAGGGGAAGAGAGTTGAAAGGCAGAAGTAAAAGGAAGCAGGGGACAGAAACCACAGGAGGGGGGGGGGGGCGGGCGGGGGAAGGAGGAAGGGGGGGGGGGAGGGGAGGGGGGGGGGGGGGGGGAAGAGGAAAGGGGCGGGCAGGATAAGAGGGAAAAAAAGCTAAGATAAAACGGGGGGGATTTGGGGAGGAGGGGGGGACGAAGAGGGAGTAGGGAGGAGAGGAGGAGAAAGGGGGGGATAATGAACCAGACTAGGCGGAGGGGGGAGGGGGGAGAGGGCAATAAAAAACGGCGCAGACGCGGGGGGCGCACGGGTGGGCGGAGAGGGAGAAGAACAAGAAACAGAAGTCACAAAACGAAAGAATCCGATATACCATAAAAAGGTAAGTATTAGCACAACAAGAAGATGTATTTGATAGTCTAGACCGACTACTCGGATACTATGGTGATGGTAAATAGGAATTATACTGTCTTAATAAGCTATCACAACGACCATACATGTATCATGTTTCACTATCATAGTGATGATTTGTACATGTAAGTTACAATGTTTTTTTCAATGTTTGTTTAAGGAAGTTTAAGAAGACAGGTAGTTTTCTGATTATAAGCAGAGTAAATCTTTGTTTAGTACATGGTACATTTACTTTCGAACATGTACATATTTACTGTAGTAAATTAGTAATCTTTCATGTACTGGTACATTCTTCAGTTAATAGTCTACAAGGTCTATCATGTTCTGTACTTGTTTAGTGTAGCAATTACTATGAAATACGTGACCGCACCAAAAATGAATTGCATAAACAAAATTAAAAACAATATACTCACCTTAAAATCCTCCTTGTATATACATGATATACTACATGTATTGTAATGTACTACATGTATATACTCACCTTAAAATGTTCCTCGTACATACATATACTACATGTAATGTACATGTATATACTCACCTTAACATTTGTCGAATAGTAATGTCATTCTTTTCTCATCTGCAGAACAAATCTAAGGGCTCGTTCAGCTCTGCTGCTCGATGGGAACAACAAGTTAAACAGAGGTATTGGGACTTAAAACTAATTAATAATTTGTCTCCACCTTCTTTAGAAACCACTAAGATTATAAGAGTACTGTATTGAGTAGCTCAGATAATAGGTAGTGAATGAATGGGAGGGGCAAAATTGATAGATAGATGGATGAATGGGAGGGGCAAATTGATAGATAGATGGATTAATGGGAGGGGCAATTGATGGATGGAAGATAGTATAGATGAATGAATGGGAGGACAAATTGATGGATGGGTGAGTGAATAATGGATAAATAAACGAATGAGAAAGTGCTGGAATAGACAAACAGATGAATAAACTTACAAATAAAGGAGGAAGTGATGTGATGGAGAGAGAGGGAAAGTAGGAGGGAGGATGTGAGGAAGTACATCAGGTATTATATTTACTCTGTTCATTTTCAAGGATTCTAGTCGTTTAAGAGAGGAAGGAAAACTTGCAAAACGTTGTGGGAAAACTAAACTAACCAGTTTCTCTGTTGTCATAGGAACACACATATATTTCAATTTGAATTTATATGCCCAAATTCATGATATGTTATACACTATAATACCCCAGCTGTGTCTCAGAAATAGTATAGATACTACTCAACACACTATAATGGAGATGTATGCAAATTTAATCCTTTGTTGTGGTGTGCTTATAATTAGGTTTATTACGGTATCATTATTCCCTCTATAAAAATTAATATATCATTTTATTGACAAATTATAAATGTATAATGTTGACATTATTGATGAAAATTGTAAAATTATATTATGCTAAAGAAGATATTATTAACCTTTCGTATCTCACAACAAACGTATTCACAACATCTCATAAAGTTCTTTGTATTCAGAATAATACAGCACTCTATACAGAGGCTGGTAATCATATGATTATAATATCACACAGACAGAACTATGCAGTATATGACATTACTACCTGGAGACATTGTTAATCTCTCTCTAATACTGAAGTACATGTAATTATTAATTGTATTATAGAAAATTTGTTTGAAAGAAATGTACTATTATTATAATGGTTGTGGTATATAAAATTAGAGTGTGTTACAAATATGACCAAAATACAAAAGCCAATAATTGAAAGTGCATTTGTTGTTAGTCCTAACCAGCTGTATTGTATACATGAAGGACCAAATTATATGTAAGTTAATAATAATAATAATATAGTAATTCATATAGAAATGTCATCTGTCTTTATATGACTGTATCCATGTCATAAGATAACCTATCATGAGCCTCTCTCATGTCCATAATACTCAGCTGGATGTTCATTCTAAAGAGACATTGAGACAAACTTAGTCACTATATAATAGACTAGGACTTACCTTGGATCCAGTTTCTCGTTGGGTCTCTCTCATATCTTGGTCCATTATTTGCATGCTTAACATATCAGAGGGACTACATACCAGGAAGATAAGCTTTTAGTGTATATTTTAGATATCAATTAAATCATGATAAGTGAAAATAAATACCTTAGAGAAAGGACTGTCTCATCAATCATATTATACGTATATATGCACTCATTGTACCTTATTAGTACACTCATTGGTACCCTTCAATGGTATACACATTGGTACATGCAGTAGCACCTTCATTGGTTATGCTCATTGGTACCTTTTATGGTATACCTCATTGGTACATGCAGTAGCACCTTCATTGGTTATGCTCATTGGTACCTTCAATGGTATACTCGTTGGTACATGCAGTAGCACCTTCATTGGTTTATGCTCATTGGTACCTTCAATAGTAAACTCATTGGTACATGCAGTAGCACCTTCATTGGTTATGCTCATTGGTACCTTCAATGGTATACTCATTGGTACATGCAGTAGCACCTTCATTGTTATGCTCATTGGTACCTTCAATAGTAAACTCATTGGTACATGCAGTAGCACCTTCATTGGTTATGCTCATTGGTACCTTCAATGGTATACTCGTTGGTACATGCAGTAGCACCTTCATTGGTTATACTCATTGGTACCTTCAATGGTATACTCGTTGGTACATGCAGTAGCACCTTCATTGGGTATACTCATTGGTACCTCTCAATGGTATACTCGTTGGTACATGCAGTTCATTGGTTATGCTCATTGGTACCTTCAATGGTATACTCATTGGTACATGCAGTAGCACCTTCATTGGTTTGCTCATTGGTACCTTCACATAGTAAACTCATTGGTACATGCAGTAGCACCTTCATTGGTTATGTTCATTGGTACCTTCAATGGTATACTCATTGGTACACTTATTGGTACCCTCCAATGGTATACTCATTGGTACACGCACTGGTACCTTCATGGTATACTAACTGGTACATGCAGTGGTACCTTCATTGGTACACTCATTGGTAAAGTTGTTGGTATGTACATACACATATTACATGTGCTAAGTTTCCATGTTACCTGTTGCTTTGCACACTAGGAGAATGAGGTAGAATTCTTAAATTTTCCAGAACATTGGTTTTATTTGTTCTAAATACTAATGAACAAAAGAACAGAAAAAATATTAAAATTGTAGCTTTAATAATATTAATTTTATATTAAAATTTTATTATAATTATAAAAATATAATAGTTATGCTACATAGCTACATGGACTATAATAATGATTTTGTTTTATTAAAAATAAATTACTTAAAAAGTGTTTAGAGAGTTAAATATATGATCTTGGGAAACAAAGAGATTATCCCATGACATCATAAATTTCAAAACTCTTACCAGTAAAAAATTTGAAAAATCCTGAAGTATACAAACTATTCTCTTACGTCATTACCTGTCTTGTGTTTTGGTTCTCCATTTTAGTACTAACATCAGGATGTAATGTAAAATCAGGACCAAAATACTCAAAATATTCTGTTGAAATTCTCAAAATTGACAAGATTACCACATCAATTTTTATCACACACCTGTATATGGTAACTCATTACTAATCTCTGTATCAAGGAGAAGAGAAGTCTCGTACGCCCAACAACGAGCAACATTCCTAATAGTATATCCACCACCTCCTAGTACTAATGTAGGTATGTTAAATGACTTTACATATTTCACACATTCTCTATTTTGAGAGAGAGAGAGACAGACAGACAGACAGACAGAGACAGACAGAGAGACAGACGAAGAGAGAGAGAGACAGAGATCAATATTAAATAATAGATAAAACTACAAATACCCGTGAGCTTTTATACTCAGGTTAAAACAACCCAGTCGGTCACAGCCTAAAGAATCAGCTCCACACTACAAATACAATTAATATAGTACATATTATTACACATTATAATTATACCTGTAATACAAGACATGATGGTCTATAGTGTTCAATTACTGATTGAATAATAGGTTTAAATAATGTCAAATAACCTGTATTAATAATAGCTTAATAAAATAATGTGAAAATGAAAAGGATAAATAGATAGATAGATGGATGAATGGTTCAGATGGTCACATGGATAGGAGTAAATGGACAATACATGACAAATGGATGAACAGATAGACGAATGGATCAATGGACAAGTATCACAATATAACACACTGTGGTCATCGATTCCATCCTTTAATGGTACATTGAGGGAATAATATTTTCCTTTCTCAGAGCCAATTTCAAACATATCTCCTACAAAAATAGTTACTAAATAAAATACTCATTAGTTTATTAGTACCTGTTCCTGGAAAGAAAAAGTTGCCATATTTATGGAACGAAACAGTCATAACACGATCAGTTAGATAGAATGCTTCTTGAACACCGTCACCATGATGTATGTCAATATCAATGTAGAGTACACGAGGATGATATCTAGAGATAGAAGAAAGACACACTGAATGGACGGATGGATGAGATAACATGGATGAATAGACTAGTTGAAGGATAGATAAATTAAGTAGATGGACAACATATTAGCGTATTATATTATATTAGTATTAAATATTTTTAACTAGTGGTATACTGAGCAATAACAAATGATAGGCAATTTTTAAAAGCAGTATGTTATAAATTATTGTTAATTTTATTTACATGTACATTGATGTACTGTAACTCTTCAAAAGCTTTAGACGTTTTTAAAAAATTTATAAAAATTGCCAAAAAATGAACATAAACTTTATTTATTAATTATGTATTATTCTCACTTTAATAATTCCAATATAGCTATAACAATATCATTGACATAACAAATCCAGATGCCTATAGACAAAGTCAAGTTATAGGTACACATGTAATATTAATAATACTTACCTCAACTTCTTAGCATGGTGAAGTCCACCAGCCCAGTTAACAGCAATATCACAACACTAAAGACAAAATTTAAAACAATAAGATATAATATATTACTAGTTAAACTCCTACATAATAATAAATTAATTACAATGTGGGTGTGGTTTTAGAGATATATCAAAAGATGGAGAATGTCATAGTTTACTGTTAGTTATTGACGTTCGTGTAATTTATTATTGTGCTTTAATAAAGACAAAATATTAGACTAGTCCTAGCTTTTAAAAAAGGGGATGCCCCTATAATTAATTTAACCCATTGATGCCTAGTAAAGTTAATGCGTTATAAACACACATATAAATAATCAATATATATGTACATGTATATTTGTAAGTACATGTATTTTTACCTTATGATTTAGTTTAGCAGCTCCTTCAATGATGCTCCAGTATAGATACAACAAAAGTCAAACAGACCAGGAAATACGGGACTATAAAGAGAGAGAGAGAGGGGGGGGAAATGATAAAGGTGGGTGGGGCCTACTTACCAATCATCTCCGACGTTAAATCTTGATAGACTTGATGTAAAAACAGTTATATTATGAGGTGTGACTCTAAGAAAGAGAGAGAGATCAGTGATTAATCAAAACATTAAATTTACCTTTGAAGAAAATCAATATAGTCTTCTGCATGAAATCTACATAGGTCTAACTTTGATGCACGATAAGGTCTATATACCTATCAATTAATACAAATAATTGTTAATTAGTATACAATATAACAAAACACCTCCATTTTTCTTATACAGGCCATAGTTCAATACTAAGGAGTGAGGTTAGTGATAACGATGTGGCTTCATTGGATGGCCGGGACCTAAGTAGAAATAGATCTATGTAGATAATGTATACACTTACCATAATGAAAACTACCAACTCTGGATCATAAAAATATGCTATCTTTCTTCTCGAGTCCATTGGAATAAGGAATAGTTCTAATTGAAGAGCAGTGAGAGCACATTAATTATACTTTAATTGATTTTGGCGGGAAATTTTAATCACTTAATATAACAATAATCAACTAATCAAGGCAGACGTCCACTTTTTTGAGGTAAGAACTTTGATGTTTTTCAGTCCATTGGAGTATTATTCTCCCTCCTTCTTTTTCAGAAACTAAACGAATCTTTTCATTTGGTTAATGGCTGCCTCATTTAGAAGAAAAATCATAACCAATTTTAAGCTACAAGGACTTCAGCTCTCAAACGAAGCCACCACCTTTCTCGTGGAAGTTCTAGAGCCGTATAAAGACAATTCAGACATTAATAATATCGTTGACCAGATTATTGAAGCAGTTCACAAACAACCGCTCAAAACACCACTTATTAACAGAGACATTATAGAAATTGCTGTCGAAGAATGTAATCAAGCATCCGACTCAGATACTGAGAAAGCTTAATATTAATTGATGCATTTGATGTGCCAGCATTCACTTATAATCCTGACCAGATAAAAAATTTCATTCCCATACCGAAAGAATCATTAAAAATTTTCTCGGGGGCAGACTCAAAATCAAAACTATTTCGAGAACGATATTCCATACTTCAGCAACGTACGCTTCGTCACGAACTATTCAGGTCCTCCAGTAATGGGACAAGAAGGACAAGACAATTCCAAATTCCAGTTACGAACAGTCGAGTATTTACTTAGCAGTTTCCGGGCTATCCGATAAAGTCATTGTGCTGGGAATGCTGACCCAACTTCGTGAGGGTAAGTTTCATTTAGAAGATTTAACAGGTACTGTTGAACTAGATATATCTCAGTGTACTTTCCATACTGGTCTCTTTGTTGAGAACAGTATAGTTCTGCTGAAGGTTTATATAACGATGGGTTGTTTCCATGTTGGTGCTATTGGTTCCCGCCCATAGAAACATCAACTGATTCACGTAGCTATTTTGGAAGTGTTAATTTTTTTGGTGGACTTCTCCTATTTCGGCTAAATCCTCAGTCAAACATCAGGCCATGTTACAAGAAAAACCCAGGTGCTATGATAGTGTTTATATCAGACCTGTTTCTAGATGACCCCAAGGTTTTAGAAAAACTTGGTATTTTGTTTTCTGGCTATACTGATTTTCCTCCAGTTGCATTTGTATTTATGGGTAATTTTAGTTCGGCACCATATGGCCCTGATAAAAATCAAAACTTAAGGCATCCTTTAAAAGTTTGGCTAATATTATGCTTAGTTATCCAGACTTAATAGAAAAATCTCAATTTACTTCATTCCCGGACCCCTTGATCCTGGGTCTGGTAATATTCTTCCCCGACCCCCTATTCCATCAACGTTAACATCAGATTTAACTGAGCATGTTAAGAATGTCCATTTTTGTTCCAATCCTTGTCGTATTCAATTCTGTACAAGAGAAATTGTTGTCTTTCGTGAGGACATCCTAACAACAAATGTCTCGTCACTGTGTCAGATTTCCTTCCGAGGAACTGACATGGCAAAACCATTTTGCAAAGACCCAATCTTATCTCAAGCTCATCTTTGTCCCCTCCCCTTCATTCTCGTCCAATTTATTGGATGTACGACCATGTCCTTAGACTCTATCCCCTTCTGATTTAATTGTTATTGGTGATAAATGTAATCCATATTCTGTAGTATTGAACGACTGTAAACTTGTCAATCCTGGGTCATTTCCTAGAAGTGGTTTTTGAATTTAAAGTATATGTACCTGTCACTGGTCAAGTTGAAGACAGTAAATTAATGGATTAATTAATGTTATTATTTAAATTCTTAAATTGGTTAGGTAACCTAGATTAAATTTTTTTTAAATAATAATTATTATTATTAATGTTCATATATTAAACAAGTACTCTGCTCAAATTTTCACTGCTTAAATTACTGTGTTAAAACTCTTCTTTATTTTTCTTCTTCTGGGTTATATTAAGTGGTCTAAAATTCAAATAAGTATTAATCTTATTGGGTATGTGTGATAGCCACATATATGTGTCCTTACATGTTACAACTTTAACAGTTCAAGCTCATAATTGTATATATTGTGCTAAGTTATATAATATTAGGATTAATTTCCTGTTGGATTAATAACCAGTACATACTTCTAGTATTGTGAGTATCTGTTACAACTACTTTCACTAAATTTAAATTTTTGTATTGTTTTTAAATAGCAGTTTTATAACATTACAATAATATCCATAATTTTTGTATCAGTATTAGTTATCTGGTGTACGTATCCATCCTTTGAACAAGGTAGGATCACTAGCAGACATTATAGTAGTGTATATAGTCCTCATCATTAAGAACAGGAGGAGTGGATAGGACATCAAATAGTGTCTGATCATTGAGACCATCTTGTCCTATTTTTCTTCATTCCATCAACTGCTGGGTCTCGACGATCATCACTTGCAGGAGGTAGTTTCCAATGGTCGTAGTTAGTCTCGACAAGAAACCAACGTCCTTGTTAGCAATTTAATCGCCACACATCGATTCCCATAGTACGATTTTGAGTAATGACAGCTCCTTCATCACCTGATAATCCTCCAACTATGAGATAACAGGAGCTATTATTTTAACATTGTTAGAATATCAACTGCTTTCTCAAAATCGGTATTAGGATCATCTAGAACATCTCGTATCATCAGCGATATAATGCCGTGTGTACCTGTTTTCATTGCCTCTTTATCATTTAATGACCAATCACCAACATCTCGTTCATCAAGAGAAATCGTAAAACCATTTGGTTTTTTGGCCAGTAATAAGTCCAACAGTACCAGCTAAAGTGGTACCAGTATACACTGTCTTTCCAGAACGTTGAAAGTCAACATTAATTATTAAACTCGAAGTGGAGGTACATGGTAGTCAAAATTTCGACCATGTATAATTTTCCTGAGGCCATTTTAGCTACAATACTTGTACATGCATGATGATCTGACGATCGACCTAAGACTCCATAAGCAGTGAGTTCATAGAACATGTTAGTAAGGACATATACTCCGATGGTCAGATTACTGTACTTTAAAAAGGACTTTTATTTCACTTGAATAAGGCTCTGGAAAGTATTGCTCAAGATCTGCTCCCATTATACTGAGCATTTCAAACATAGGCGCTGAAGTTCTGACTGCAAAAATTTAGCTGCAATGTATAAAGCATCTTTATAATCCTTGGCTATTTGACTCCAACGTTCCTCTGGTGGTAGATCTAAGTTGACAGTATATTTTGGAATTGGGACGTCTTGCTATAAGCTAGCAACAGAACAAGGATATAAGTACAGACGCACTATACAAGCCATGAGCTTGTATGGTCAAATACTTATATTTTGTGTGTGTATTGGTTGCTCTTTGTGAATGCCATTTGTAATGAAAAGCTTCCTAGTTCCTAATATATTTATTTACCTTTATGCTAGCTAAATAACTTATTTATTGTGATGTTGTCCTTAACGTAAAGCAGCGCTAATACTTTTTCGAGAGGTGCCAGTAAAATGGTACTGCTATGCTCCGGTTTCTCTCTTTTTCTATATCTTGCTTGCTCAAAGCAAGATTTCCAATTCAAATACAAAAGTGAACTTAGTTTGCCGCAGAATAACGTTGAGTCCAAAGTTGCCAAACTACAAAGACGAATTACACTGCCGTGGTTTTTCATGTTATCATCTCTCCTGCTTATGAAATGCTAAGCAATCATGGAGGGTGCATACAACATTACTTAACCAGATCCTTATGCCAGCGAAATCAACGTTTTTTGGCCAAGTATACCAACTTTCCTGCTGGGAACATCTTCCTCAATAGTTTGTAGAATAACTGCTTTAAATAGTTAGTTTGGGCCACAAGCTGTAGCTAGTATTGTAGCACAATGGACTCAGAGAAACTATACATGGTCGAAGACTTGGACTACATCTTGATCTACTTCGAAGCATGACAATCATTGTTATTTCAAAGTCAGAGAAGCCTGTATATCTGGTACCACCACTTTGGCCGTTTACTTGGACTTTTAACACTGCACAGAAAGCAAATCTTTTACTATTTCACTCATAGATTGACTATGGTGGCTGCATTTTAATTTTTGAACCACCAGACAGAACGCGTGTTAGTATCCTCCTTATACTGACATTGTAGCTGATCCTGACTCTGATTTTGAGAACATTTATGTCTAAGCAATACTCAAATAATAGCTCCTGTTAATCATAATTGGGAATATCGGGTGATTAAGAGCTGCATACTCAAAATCGTACTATGGAATTGATGTGTGGCGATTAAATGCTGAACAAGGCGTTGGTTTCTTTAGAGACGAACTATGATCACTGAATTGCCCCCTGCTAAGACGTCGTCGGGATGGCCATTAAAGGAATGAATGCAACAGGACAGGCTAATCTAATAAGGACTCTCTTTTTAAATCTTTATCTACTCCTCCTACCTTAATAATCAAACTGTCTCATGACTATAATGTCTGCTAGTAATCCCCCCCCCCCTTTACCTTGTATGAGGATGGATACACATCCCAATAACTAATAATCAGTTTATATTTTCTGCGACAGTACTTGTTTCAAGTTTCTGTGTTGTAACTAAACATGTCCTGTTTTACAACTTTTGTAATGAATATCATTTTATAACCTAAGCGTGTGTTTTTTTTTTATTTTAACATATGAGTATAAATGTTCCTTGCAACAGTGACCACTTAAACTACTAGTTATGCTTCTACATCAGTATTTGAATAGCATCTATAATGTATATATTCATTTCAATGTGCGGGTAAGATGGTAAAGCAACAATGAACACTAACCTTCTCATCTTATATAAAAACGTAGTACCTAAATCTACTTAAAGTGGCAACCGCTTAATCTCCAAATAATTATTAAATGTCAGGGACATAATAATTTTGATAATACTGAATAGTGTTATTAAACGAATGATTAAAACACAATAATCTTTTTTATTTTAATTAACTTTATTGTTAACTGACCAATTTTCGTTCTACTACATTTCACTAGTTCACAAATGTAAATTTTTATGGTTTTGGATAGTTGTAATTAGTTTTCTTTCGTGTACGTATCACCTTTGAACAAGTGGATCAGAGCAGACATTATAGTACTGGAAAAGGTGATGGATAGGAATCAAATAGTGTCTGATCGACCCATTGTGGTCCTAACTTGCAGGAGGTGGTGTCCAAGGTCGATACAAGAAACCAACGCCTTGTTTAGTTGGGAATAATCGCCACACAAACATAGGTAACGTTTTGAGTAATGACAGCTTGATCACCATTTATAGAATAAAGGACAATGCTTAAAATATCAACATGCTTTCTCAAATCGTATCAGATCATCTAGGAACACTCGTACCATCGATGCCCGTTGTACCCTGTTTTCATTGCCTCTTGATCATTTACATGACAATCACCAACATCTGTTCATAAAAGAAATTGTAAAACCATTGGTTTTTGGCAGTCATAATCACAGTACCAGCATGTACGGTATACACTGTCTTTCCCAAACGTTAAGTTAAACCTCGAAGTGGAGCTCATCCTGGTAGTCAAGAGTTCGACCATGTATAATTTTTTCCTGAGCATTTATCCAATACTTGACATTGGGCGCGTGAATGACTGGTCTCACTAAGCAGTGAGTTCATAGAACTGATAGGACAATACTCCACATTCAAATTATGTACTTTAAAGGACTTTTATTCACCTTAATTAAGCTCTGGAAAGTATTTGTTCAAGATCGCTCCCATTATACCTGAGCAGTTCGAACCTAAGCGCTGGAAGTTCTGACTGCAAAAATTTAGCTGTAACGTGTAAATCATCTTTAGAATCTGGCTCTTTGGACTCCAACGTTCTCTCTGGTGGTAGATCTAAGTTGACAGTGTATTTTGGAATTGGACGTTCTTTGCTATAAGCTAGCAAACAGAAACAAGGATATAAGTACCAGACTCACTATACAAGCCATGACCCTGACATGTAGGTGGAGCTTGGTTATCTCAAATTATATATATTAAAATGGTTAAGATTGGTAACATATATTTTAGTTGTCAGGGAGACGATACATCCTTTGTACACCAAGTTAGGATCACTGGCTGACATGACAGTTGTAAAAATATTGCAAATCATTGAATACAGGAGGAGTAGAGAGGATTTGGAACCAGTTTTTCCTCATTAAGAGATGCTTTGTCCAGTTGTGTTCAAGCATTATGGCTGCATCACGTCGATCATCTTTTTGAAGGAGCTTGGTTTCCAGTGATCATAATTAGTCTCAACAAGAAACCAACGTCCTGTTCAGCATTTAATCGCCACACATCATTCCCATAGTACGATTTTGAGTTATGACAGCCCTTCATCACCCGATAGTCCTCCATTATGAGATAACAAGGAGCAATTATTTGAGCTGAGCTTAATGTCTGGACTGCTTTCTCAAATCTAAGTCAGGATTAGCCCACACATCACGTATCATTAGTGCTATCATGCCATGTGTTCCAATCTTTTCCCCGCTTGTATGGCATTCAAAGACCAATGACCAGAGTCTCGCTCGTTCAGATAGATAGTAAAACCATTTGGTTTTGACCTGTTGTGAATCCGATGTAGCCAGCAAATGTTGTGCCAGTATAAACAGTCCTTCCGGAGCGCTGAAAATCAACAATGATAGCAATATTGCGAAGTGGACCAATACCATAATCCAAATTTCGACCATGTATAATTTGTCCTGAGGCCATTCTAACTATAATACCTGTACAAGCACGATGGTGCATTGAGCCATGGCTGAAAGCACTGACTTCATACAACATATTCCAAAACACAATTCCCCTACAGTGAGGTTAGTGTATTTGACAAACGATTTCATCTCACTTGCATAAGGTTCTGGGAAAGTATTGTTCGAGAGCTGCCCCCATTATACCAAGCATTTCAAAAGAAGTTGGAGTCAACATCTTGAAATATTTGACTAAGGCGAACAACTCGTTGCGATAGTCGCTTGCTACTTGACTCCAACGCTCCTCTGGTGGTAAATCTAAGTTGACTGCGTATCTTGGAAGTGGGACATTTTTGCTTTGAACTAGTAAGAGTAGGGAGAAAAAAGATCAATACAGCAACCATTCTGACCACGGTAGAACCATAGACAATTGTTAACCATAACAATTTGATGTGAACTGATGTGGAGGCAGCCCCTCCCCAAACCAAGGTGAGGGTCAAGGGCTCAAGGCACCCAAGGTCATGGCTGTTAACAGTTTATTATTTCTTTCATTGGTCTTTTTATTCAAAGCAAAGACGTTCCACTTCCAAGATACTCTATCGACTTGGATCTACCACCAGAGGAACGTTGGATCAGTAGCGAAAGATCATAAGGATGGGCTTTGTATGCTACAGCTCAATTTTTCCGAAGTGAATTCCAATCTGCGTTTGCCATGCTTACTATTATGGGAGCAGATCTTCAACAATACTTTCCCAGAGCCTTATGCAATGAGATGAAGTCCTTCTTGAGTACACTAACCTCACTGTTGGGAAATTGCATTTACCAATATGATATATGAACTCACTGCCTTTTGGTCGGGAACATTAGGTCATCGTGCCTGTACAAGTATTGTGGCTAAGATGGTGTCTGGACAAATTATACATGGGTCGAAACTTAGATTATAGTGTTTTTCCGCTTCGAAGTGTTGCAATCATAGTTGACTCCAGAAATCTGGAAAGACAGTGTATACTGGTACCACCTTTGCAGGGTTTGTAGGACTGTTGACTGGACAAAAAACCAAATGGTTTTTACGATTTCTCTTAATCAACGTGACTCTGGTGACTGGTCCTTGAATGCCTTAGAGGCTGCAAAGACAGGTACAAATGGTTTCATAGCACTGATAATGCGTGATCTACTAGCTAATTCAGATTCTAACTTTGATAAAGCAGTTAATACTCTTAGCTCTGCTCAAATATAGCTCCTTGCTACCTCATAGTTGGAGGATTATCAGGTGATGAAGGAGCTGTCATTACTCAAAATCGTACCATGGGAATGGATGTGTGGCGATTAAATGCTAAACAAGGACGTTGGTTTTTCTTGTTGAGACTAACTACGACCATTGGAAACCACCTCCTGTATTTGATGATCGTCGAGACCCAGCTATTAATGGAATGAAGAAAATTGGACAAGCTGGTCTTAATGATCAGACACTATTTGATGTCCTATCCACTCCACCTGTTCTTATTGATGGGAATGGGACTATATACACTACTATAAATGTCTGCTAGTGATCCTACCTTGTACAAAGGATGGATACGTATACCAGATAATTGATAACTTTAAATGTTTTTATTTTATTATGTACTTATATTTTGTGTGTGTATTGTTGATTGTGTGAATGCAATTTGTAATGAAAAGACCTTCCTAGTTCCTAAATATATTTATTTACATTTTATGATAGCTAAATAACTTATATTAATTGTTGATGTTTCCTTAACGTAAAGCAGCAGGCTAATACTTTTCGAGAGGTGGCCCAGTAATGGTTACTGCATATTCTCCGGTTCTCTTCTTTTCTGTACTCTTGCTTGCTCAAAGCAAAGATGTTCCAATTCAAGATACAAAGTGAACTTAGATTTGCCGCCAGAAGAACGTTGGAGTCAAGTTGCCAAAGACTACAAAGACGAAGTTAACACTGCCGTGGTTTTTTTCATGTTATTATGCTCTCCTGCTTATGAAATGCTAAGCATCATGGGAGGTGGCCTACAACAGTACTTACCAGAGCCTTATGCCAGCGAAATAAACGGGTTTTGCCAAGTATACCAACGTTACTGCTGGGGAAATCACCTTCCTCAATATGTTGTATGAAATAACTGCTTTTAATGCTATTTTGGCCAACCAAGCATGTACTAGTATTGTAGCTACAATGGATTCAGGAGAGAAACTATACATGGTCGAAACTTGGACTACGATCTTGATCTACTTCGAAGCATGACAATCATTGTTGATTTTCAAAAGTCAGAGAAGACTGTATATACTGGTACCACTTTTGCCGGTTATGTTGGGCTTTTAACTGCACAGAAAGCAAATAGTTTTACTATTTCACTCAATGAGAGAGACTATGGTGACTGGCATTTTAATGTTATTGAAGCTACAAAGACAGGAACTCGCGGTATAATATCATTCCTTATACGTGACATTGTAGCTGATCCTGACTCTGATTTTGAGAAAGCAGTTGATATTCTAAGCAATACTCAAAATAATAGCTCCTTGTTATATCATACTTGGAGGACTATCGGGTGATGAAGGAGCTGTCATTACTCAAAATCGTACTATGGAATTGATGTGTGGCGATTAAATGCTGAACAAGGACGTTGGTTTCTTGTAGAGACTAACTATGATCACTGGGAAGTGCCTCCTGCATATGACGATCGTCGGACCTGGCCATTAAAGGAATGAATGCAACAGGACAGGCTAATCTTAATAAGGACTCTCTTTTTAAAATCTTATCTACTCCTCCTATCCTTAATAATCAACTGTCTACATGACTATAATGTCTGCTAGTAATCCTACCTTGTATGAAGGATGGATACACATACCAGATAACTAATAATCAAGTTTATATTTTCTGCAGACATACTTGTTTCAGGTTGTATGTGTTGTAAAACTAAACATGTCCTGTTTTACAAACTTTGTAAATGAATATCATTTTAGTAAACTTAAGCTTGTGTTGTTTTTTATTTTACATATATTCTATATATATAATGTTTCACTTGCAAAACAATGACCACTTTAAACTACTATATTATAGCTGTCTACATCAAGTATTTGATAGCATCTATAATGTTACATTCTATTTCATTGTGCTGGAACTGTTGTATATTCACTCTACCTTATCTTGAAAAGCAAACATATATAATGAACACTAACCTTCTCAGCTTCTTCTTTCACTCCAGTTATAAAAAAGGTAGTAGCCTGAAATATACTTAAAAGTGTCACCTCTTTATCTCCAAAGAATTATATTAATGTCAAATACATAATAATTTTGATAATACTTTTATTTAAGTAGTATTTATTAAACGAATGAGTTAAAAACACAATATATCATGTTATTTTATTAAAACTTTATGTTAATCCATTAAAGTAATGCCGGTCATCTTCATCAACTTGAGAGGTGTTACTTGGAGCAACTTCATCTGTTTGTTTGAGGTTCTACTACATTTCACTAAATTTAATTTTTTGTTGTTTTTAAATAGCAGTTTTAATAACATTACAATAATGAGCCATGATATTTGTATCAGTATTAGTTTCTGGCATACGTATCCATCCTTTGAACACAGGTAGGATCACTAGCAGACACATTATAGTAGTGTATATAGTCTCATCATTAAGAAAGGAGGAGTGGATAGGACATCAATAGTGTCTGATCATTGAGACCATCTTGTCCTAATTATCTTCATTCCATCAACTGCTGGGTCTCGACGATCATCACTTGCAGGAGGTGGTTTCCAATGGTCGTAGTTAGTCTCGACAAGAAACCCAACGTCCTTGTTCAGCATTTAATCGCCACACATCGATTCCCATAGTACGATTTTGAGTAATGACAGCTCCTTCATCACCTGATAATCCTCCAATTATGAGATAACAAGGAGCAATTATTTTAATATTGCTTAGAATATCAACTGCTTTCTCAAAATCGGTATCAGGATCATCTAGAACATCTCGTACCATCAGAGATATAATGCCGTGTGTACCTGTTTTTCATTCCTCTTTATCATTTAATGACCAATCACCAATGTCTCGCTCATCAAAAGAAATTGTAAAACCATTTGGTTTTTGGCCAGTCATAAGTCCAACAGTACCAGCGAAAGTGGTACCGGTATACACTGTCTTTCCAGAACGTTGAAAGTCAACGTTAATTTGTTAAACCTCGAAGTGGAGCTATATGGTAGTCAAGATTTCGACCATGTATAATTTTTCCTGAGGCCATTTTAGCTACAATACTTGTACATGCGCGATGACCTGATGACTGACCTAAGTCTCCATAAGCAGTGAGTTCATAGAACATATTAGTAAGGACATATACTCCGACAGTCAAATTAGTGTACTTTAAAAAGGACTTTATTTTCACTTGAATAAGGCTCTGGAAAGTATTGTTCAAGATCGCTCCCATTATACTAAGCATTTCAAACATAGGCGCTGGAAGTTCTGACTGCAAAAATTTAGCTGTAACGTTATAAATCATCTTTATAATCCTTGGCTTTTGACTCCAACGTTTCCTCTGGTGGTAGATCTAAGTTGACAGTGTATTTTTGGAATTGGGAACGTCTTTGCTATAAGCTAGCAACAGAAACAAGGATATAAGTACCAGACGCACTATACAAGCCATGACCCAGACAATGTAGGTGGAGCTTGTTATCTCAAATTATATAATATTAAAATGGTTAAGATTGGTAACATATATTTTAGTTGTCAGGGAGACGAATACATCCTTTGTACACCAAGTTTAGGACCTCACTGGCTGACATGACAGTTGTAAAAATAGTTGCATCATTGAATACAGGAGGAGTAGAGAGGATTTGGAACATAGTTTCATCATTAAAGAATGCTTGTCCAGTTGTGTTCAAGCCATTTATGGCTGCATCACGTCGATCATCTTTTGAAGGAGCTGTTTCCAGTGATCATAAATTAGTCCTCTACAAGAAACCAACGTCCTTGTTCAGCATTTAATCGCCACACATCAATTCCCATAGTACGATTTTGAGTTATGACAGCTCCTTCATCACCCGATAGTCCTCCAATTATGAGATAACAAGGAGCAATTATTTTAGCTGAGCTAAATGTCTGGGACTGCTTTCTCAAAATCTAAGTCAGGATTAGCCACAACATCACGTATCATTAGTGCTATCATGCCATGTGTTCCAATCTTTTCCGCTTGTATGGCATTCAAAGACCAATGACCAGAGTCTCGCTCGTTCAGAGAGATAGTAAAACCATTTGGTTTTTGACCTGTTGTGAATCCGATGTAGCCAGCAAATGTCGTGCCAGTATAAACAGTCTTTCCGGAGCGCTGAAAATCAACAATGATAGCAAATATTGCGAAGTGGACCAATACCATAATCCAAATTTCGACCATGTATAATTTGTCCTGAGGCCATTCTAACTATAATACCTGTACAAGCACGATGTGCATTGAGCCATGGCTGAAAGCACTGACTTCATACAACATATTCCAAAACACAATTTCCCCTACGGTGAGGTTAGTGTATTTGACAACGATTTTCATCTCACTTGCATAAGGTTCTGGAAAAGTATTGTTCGAGAGCTGCCCCCATTATACCAAGCATTTCAAAAGAAGTTGAGTCAACAATCTTGAAAATATTTGACTAAGGCGAACAACTCGTTGCGATAGTCGCTTGCTACTTGACTCCAACGCTCCTCTGGTGGTAAATCTAAGTTGACTGCGTATCTTGGAGTGGGACATTTTTGCTTTGAACTAGTAAGAGTAGGGAGAAAAAGATCAATACAGCAACCATTCTGACCACGTGTATAAACCATAGACAATTTATATAGTACAATTTGATGTGGGAGGCAGCCCCTCCCAACCCAAGGTGAGGTCAAGGGCTTCAAGGCACCCCAAGGTCATGGCTGTTAACAGTTTATTATTTCTTTCGTTGGTCTTGTTAGTCAAAGCAAAGACGTTCCACTTCCAAGATACTCTATCGACTTGGATCTACCACCAGAGGAACGTTGGGATCAAGTAGCGAAAGATCATAAGGATGGCTTGTATGCTACAGCTCAATTTTTTTTTCCGAAGTGAATTCCAATCTGCGTTTGCCCATGCTTACTATTATGGGAGCAGATCTTCAACAATACTTTCTAGAGCCTTATGCAAGTGAGATGAAGTCCTTCTTGAAGTACACTAACCTCACTGTTGGGAAATTGCATTTACCAATATGATATATGAACTCACTGCCTTTGGTCGGGGAACATTAGGTCATCGTGCCTGTACAAGTATGTGGCTAAGATGGTGTCTGGACAAATTATACATGGTCGAAACTTAGATTATAGTGTTTTTCCGCTTTCAAAGTGTTGCAATCATAGTTTACTTCCAGAAATCTGAAAGACAGTGTATACTGGTACCACCTTTGCAGGGTTTGTAGGACTGCTGACTGGACAAAAACCAATGGTTTTTTACGATTTCTCTTAATCAACGTGACTCTGGTGACTGGTCCTTGAATGCCTTAGAGGCTGCAAAGACAGGTACAAATGGTTTTCATAGCACTGATAATGCGTGATCTACTAGCTAATTCAGATTCTAACTTTGATAAAGCAGTTAATACTCTTAGCTCTGCTCAAATAATAGCTCCTTGCTACCTCATAGTGGAGGATTATCAGGTGATGAAGGAGCTGTCATTACTCAAAATCGTAACCATGGGAATGGATGTGTGGCGATTAAATGCTAAACAAGGACGTTGGTTTCTTGTTGAGACTAACTACGACCATTGGAAACCACCTCCTGTATTTGATGATCGTCGAGACCCAGCTATTAATGGAATGAAGGAAAATTGGACCAGCTGGTCTCAATGATCAGACACTATTTGATGTCCTATCCACTCCACCTGTTCTTAATGATGGGACTATATACACTACTATAATGTCTGCTAGTGATCCTACCTTGTACAAAGGATGGATACGTATACCAGATAATTGATAACTTTAAAATGGTTTTTATTTTATTATGTACTTATATTTTGTGTGTGTATTGTTGATTGTGTGAATGCAATTTGTAATGAAAAGACTTCCTAGTTCCTAAATATATTTATTTACATTTTATGATAGCTAAATAACTTATATTAATTGTTGATGTTTCCTTAACGTAAAGCAGCAAGGCTAATACTTTTCGAGAGGTGGCCCAGTAATGGTTTATGCATATTCTCCGGTTCTCTTCTTTTCTGTACTCTTGCTTGCTCAAAGCAAAGATGTTCCAATTCCAGAGATACAAAAGTGAACTAGATTTGCCGCCAGAAGAACGTTGGAGTCAAGTTGCCAAAGACTACAAAGGACGAAGTTAACACTGCCGTGGGTTTTTTCATGTTATTATGCTCTCCTGCTTATGAATGCTAAGCATCATGGGAGGTGGGCTACAACAGTACTTACCAGAGCCTTATGCCCAGCGAAATAAACGGTTTGCCCAATATACCAACGTTATACTGCTGGGAAATCACCTTCCTCAATATGTTGTATGAAATAACTGCTTTTAATGCTAGTTTTGGCCAACAAGCCATGTACTAGTATGTAGCTACAATGATTCATGAGAAACTATACATGGTCGAAACTTGGATACGATCTTGATCTACTTCGAAGCATGACAATCATTGTTGATTTTCAAAGTCAGAAGACTGTATATACTGGTACCACTTTTGCCGGTTTATGTTGGGCTTTTAACTGCACAGAAAGCAAATAGTTTTACTATTTCACTCAATGAGAAGAGACTATGGTGACTGGCATTTTAATGTTATTGAAGCTACAAAGACAGGAACTCGGCGTATAACAAAATATCATTCCTTATACGTGACATTGTAGCTGATCCTGACTCTGATTTTGAGAAAGCATTTGATATTCTAAGCAATACTCAAATAATAGCTCCTTGTTATATATATTGGAGGACTATCGGTGATTGAAGGAGCTGTCATTACTCAAAACTCGTACTATGGGAATTGATGTGTGGCGATTACATGCTGAACAAGGACGTTGGTTTCTTGTAGACTAACTATGATCACTGGGAAGTGCCTCCTGCATATGACGATCGTCGGGACCTGGCCATTAAAAGGACATGAATGCAACAGGACAGGCTAATCTTAATAAGGACTCTCTTTTTTAAAATCTTATCGACTCCTCCTATCCTAACTATAATCAAACTGTCTACATGACTATAATGTCTGCTAGTAATCCTACCTTGTATGAAGGATGGATTACACATCACACCAGATAACTAATAATCAGTTTATATTTTCTGCAGACATACTTGTTTCAGGTTGTTATGTGTTGTAAACTAAACATGTCCTGTTTTACAAACTTTTGTAAATGAATATCATTTTAGTAAACTTAAGCTTGGTGTTGTGTTTTTATTTTACATATATTCTATATATAAAATGTTCACTTGCAAACAATGAACCACTTAAACTACTATATTATAGCTGTCTACATCAAGTATTTGATAGCATCTATAATGTTACATTCTATTTCATTGTGCTGGAACTGTTGTATAATTCACTCTACCCTATCTTGGAAAAAGCAAACATATATAAGGAACACTAACCTTCTCAGCTTCTTCTTTCACTCCAGTTTAAAAAGGGTAGAGCCTGAAGTTTATACTTAAAAGTGTCAACCTCTTTATTCTCCAAGAATTATATTAATGGCAATACATATATAATTTTGATAATACTTTTATTTAATATATCTTATTAACGAATGATTTAAAAAACACAATATATCATGTCGATATTTTATTAAAAAACTTTATGTTAATTCATTAAAGTAATGCACGGTCAGCTTCATCAACTTGCAAGTGTTACTTGAGACGATGGCAACTTCATCTGTTTTTTGAGGTTCTTCGCTCTTCTCTTCTTCTTGCCCTCTCCCTCCCGTTTGTCGTTGCTAACAATATAAATAAAGAGAATGATATCTCAGTGACTCAAACAATGTTTGTATTTATATGAAAACCTATTGATTTCATCCCAACCACTCATTGTATTGAATAGTCTCCACCCCCTCTATAAACCTTCCTTATAAGGTCATTTAAAGCTAACAGTACAGAACTTAGAAATTAGCATTTTTTCCCATTTCTACCATACATGGATACACCCATGGAGTATTACCAAAGTGCTTTATTCATACCTAAACCAAAATTTCAACTTACATTACAAAATGACATAATTAACTTTTTACATATACATGCTAATGTTAACCACAGCTAGCAATACACATGTGGACATACCATGTAATACATGTACATACATGTATATACATGTATGTACATGTATATACATGTGTATTATTATGGAGCTTGATAATATTCTCTACCTGTTGTGATGGTACTGCAGGTACCAATACTGTCCCCAGGTGGAAGTTGAGTTCTACTAGCTGGCACAACAAAGGTCACATTCTGTCTCTGTGTTTGAGGTATCTCACGGGAACAGTTTTTACACCTTGGGCGTCGGTCTTTTTTGGCTATGGCACGTTTATCATGTCGTATAGTACAACAGACAGTAAATGACAACTGTTACTATTATACATGTAATGATAAATAATGTTGAACGCAATGATAATAAGAGCAATTACTACCTCCCACTAGTATCATGGCCATCAGCTTGTGTGTGTGTGTGTGTGTGTGTGTGTGAGAAAGAGAGAAAAGAGATGCGTTTAGACTAGTCTGTCAAGAATTTGTATTATGCGAAACCAAAAAATTGATAGACAGATGGTATCATGGATTAATGAATTATGGGATAAAGAATGGATGAATGAAAATATTTTCTATTTTAATGCTTCACTCACTTGAAGTAGTTGCTGTTTGTTCTGATTTCACCAAGTTCACTTGATCCTATAGCTACATTCAACCCGAGTATTGAATTCTACAAAAAGATAAGTGTTTACAAATTTCAATTTTAACTAGTCTACCTAAAAATGTGGATGTGATATACAGAGAATGGAATTTAAAATCTTATGATGTGCAATAAAAATTATTTACTTATTTATTACATAGCAGTCATTATTATATTAGTTGACAAACCAGAAAAAGATTATCTTAGTTAGCAGTACCACTGAAATTCTTTTTTAGGCTTGCACACAATCATATAGTATATTTTAGGACAATAGCCTTTTAACAAATTCACTTACAACTGTACACCTTAACAATTACTTTGTCATTGTAGTCTTGTGACTTCAAATAATAGTATAGTCATTGTTTTAATTGTAGAATTATCCTATCATCAATACTTTATACAATTATGGACCACGATCACTTAGATGGCTAGTTTGTAGTCACTACGATTATAGATACTGTAAGCTATAGAGACATTGAGTTGTTAAAACAAGTCTGAACTGAACGACAATAGTGGCTATAATACCAAATTGTCCCTGTTCCAAAACTAGAGGGAGGGAGGATAGAAATAATACAGGGGGGAAAAATACCTTTAAGTCTACCATTAATTAATTAATCAGCATTGGAGGTTTCATCAAAATTTATTATATTCCATTACAAACTACTAGTTATACAATAATTCTATCACTTTACATTGTTCCTCTAGTATATAGCTCACAGCACCAGTATAGCCCAGCTGACGACATGCTGAATCAATCTTCAACTTTATAATTTGTCATACATAACTACTAATACTGCCCCACTGGTCATGAAAACTAGATCTCCAGTCTACCTTCAGATGGATACTCTCCACCCCACAATCGTATTTGACCAGTATAATAAAGGCAGATTGAACTGAAAAGGGATTAAGGATGATGAATGAATCAATAAAATGGATGGGATTAATGGACTAATGGATTAAAACAGTAAATTTACTACTACATGTGTACAACAAGTGTAGTATTACAGATTGTGTATTGTCTGGGCACCATAATATGTGAGTTGCTTTGTGGTCACATTGTAACATCAATTGATGACCAGAAGGATTTACTTGATGGGGACTGAGAGAAAGAGAGAATCAAGCGCCATACATTACAAACTTCACATTGTATCATAGTTAAAACACTGAAGTATATCCCAATTGTAACAAATGGTTAAAGCATTTAATTTATCATAACTAGAAGAGCCACTCCCACAAACACCGAGTCCACGTTTTTATTAGTAGTACTATTATTCTCTCCATAACACAACTTCAAACAATCCCTAGATCATTGTCCCTGAGGAACCAATCTCACTTCACCAAGACGTGGGCGGACTAAAAAAACAAGAAAGAAACACTTTAATAAATCATCATGTATTATATATGATTTGTAACCTTGTTTGTATCCACCCTCAATGTAAGTCACATGTGGAGACATTTAGTAGAAATTAGACCAAATGAATATAGAAAGTTTCAAATACTAAAAGTAAATAGATTATTAAAATGAAGACACATACTTAACATACAGCGTCCCTTTTACTTTTATTCATGCATGCCATTTGTTCATTTCTCTAAGCACACATCCATCCATCTGTCCATTCTATTACGTACTACATTGATTGTATAGTGAGGTCACCACGATGACTACATTGTGTAGTCTCTTGGTTCCAAGCAAAATAGCACATGCACCAAGACACACCTCAGTGTTGTAGGACATGAGAAATAATCTAACCATATCTGAGGTTGAGTAGTTACCACGTCTGTGTGTGTGACAGAGAGAGAGAGGGGGAAAAAAGTAGTTAGTCCATACAAGTACTGTATTAACAGATAGGTTTGGTTTAAATTATATTTTTCCAATTTTTGCACACATTTTTGGTATGTTTTAAAACATTTTTACCACAAATTGCATATAGGGACAATAGGTGAGGTTCAACCTCACAAAATTATTATGATACATACATAGGTGACAATTTATTAATTTAACTACCTAGACTGAGACCACTCAGACCATGAGGAAGACACACCAACACATCAATATTTAGTCTAATGGATATTTTCTATTGACTACCTCATTTTTTAAGCTTGGTATGTATATAACTTACATATTGATGTGATTATATTGGACTGGCTCTTGTCTATCTCCTAATTGTTCTACAGACAACATTTGGTGCTGTGTCACCAAAACCATTATAGGTTGGTACACAAATTGTTCCCCACTGACCATTACAAATATACTTCAGCTAAACCCATAAAAAAGTAACACATGTCGCTCATTTTATATTTAACTCTCTAAAAACTCAATAACACAATCAACCGTTTTATGGGATTCATAATTATGTCATATTGAAATGATCCAGGTCAATGATTCAATGTTATGTAGTTACATAGCATTCATTAATGATTGTTAATTGTTATTACCTCAGACGTGTAGTTTCCCTTAAACCAAACGAAGCCTGACCTATATAGGGGTTCTCCCAAATATGAGTTGGATCTAATGAGAGAGAGAGAAGAGAGAGAGAGAGGTTTGTCATTATCATAAACTTTAAAAGACTATTAGTATTATTTAAATATGTTATAGTAACTTACTGCATTTCATAAACATAGCCGTCCCCTGTACATATATGTTGTCCAATTTATGTGAACATCTCAACAAATGAAGGATAATCATTAGTAGGGCAGTACCACCTCAGACAAATCCAACATCACTGACAATCCATAGCTATAATAAAAATACAATACAATACAATAATGTACATATGGAAAAACAATGTAGAGTATGGCTCCTAGGATTACTATTGATTACAGACCATATAAAATACTTTAAAATATATTGCCCTGGCTCACAGTGCCATTATTAAGGGCATTAACAAAGCCCAGCTGATGGACAACCACATCTGCCCTCTGTTTCACACCAAAGTCATCTGCACAGATTTCACTCCACTTCTTATTCATATAAATTAAAGAACATAACAAAATTACATATAAAATATATAAAATGGAATATTTTTAATTTACTTGTAATCTTCATAATAGTTAGCTAATATTGCTTTTTCCATTACGTACCAAACCTCAAGTCACCAGGTACTTGACCTTTAAAAAAAATTCGGTTATATGTAAGGTCAAAGGTTAAGTGATAATGATGAAATTAAACATACAATAAAATTGTTATCAATAACATCTAATTGTAACTTTTGTTCCTTTATCTCAACTTTTAATCTTATAAATTTATTAGTTTGTAATTATATCTACTTTAATACAACTGCCTATTATAGTACATCAACTACTTTGACAGACAATATTAAGAGAGCCTGTCATTATCTTATAATAGATCACTGACTGGGAGTGACCTCAAAAACCTAAAAAGGTGCCACAAATTCAGTATAGCCAATAGCCATGACCTGACCACTTGTAGGGCTCAGGTACACATGACGACATGTGGTACCACTATTACAATCCACAAATCGAGTGGTAATACTACGCTAACTTTGAGTAACTAAACATCAACATATCCCAAATACTAATTAGTTTTATACATAATAAAGGCCTTTCAACTTCATAAGTATTCTAACTCCTTGTGTGTATTTTAGTCATATATCATACACTATCATAATTGTTAGGTACTCACCCCTGAGAACTAGCTGATGTGAGAGACTGTAAGCAAGTAAGCGGGCGATAACAGTCAACACACAAGTTCATCCTCCCAACTCCACTATCCCCTAAATCTATTCCTGTTCATCACTATCTATTCCTGTTTCCTACAGCATTGATGTTCACTTCTGTCTCAAGAGCAGGGAAATTATATATTGCAATTTACACTTCACCAACAGTTAAAATCTATCATAATTTACTTTGAAGTCAATTTTTTTATGATTTTTAGATTACACAAATAATGACAGTAATACCGTTAGTTACACATTATTGTGACTCGTAATCTATATGTAATCAGGATACGAATCACTCCATGATAATAATAAGATGACCCAGTAGTCATAATCGTAGTGTAAGCTGTAGCATTATTTAATCTAGGGTGTATATTGACAATACTTGATACATTGACTCAAACTGTTATATGCTCTGACCAATCTTCTCAGTGCTATACTAGGCAGGCTGACGTCGATTGTCATTACTTGGAGGAGAGGAATTCCAGTGATCATAATTGTTTTCAACTAAATACCACAAACTACTTCCCTTAAAATACCAAATATTTAATGAAATGTGTCTGCTCTCTTAGTGTGGAGACAGCTGCCCTCTTTACCCAGACCACCAACAATGAGGTACAAGGTGCTAGAATATGGGTCTGGGGACAGCTTTTTGAATGGCATCTTTGTATGATTTAAGTTGCATCCTAGTGAGTACATCTCTGATTATATACCAATAAGTCCATGAAGTTTGGTTTCTAAAGCTGCAATTACAATTTTCCCCAAATCATTCCTGTGTTTCGTTGTTTTTCTTCAGACTGATACTCATTCCCACCTGGTCTCATACCTGTGTATACACCAACCCATGCCAGCAAACATGGTAGCTCCTGAATACCAATTAGACCGCCTTTATTAATTCTCTTGATTGATGTAAAAGTTACGGAAGTATATTTTTAAAAGCATAGTCCAAATTACGTCCATGCAATAAAGTATTGTTAGCTGTAACTGCTAATTACTAGTGCAAGCACCTCTCCTTTTTAAAAGATCATGACGAAAGCAAGCAGTGTAAGTCATATGCTAAATTTCCCAAACATTTTCTCCAACTGATGAGTTAGTGTATTTAGCAATCCCTCTTATTTCATCACCATAAGGTGCAGGAATATACTCATCTATATAGCCAGTGATTTTTTGGTGCAAAATCCACTACTTTGCTTAGGAATGATCTTGTAGAGCTCTTTCCATTAGAATTTGGATAAAGTGTGGCATAGTTTGACACAAACATGTGACCAACCTCTCTGTGGGAGGCTTGTCCAAGATTTACTCCACATATGTTTGGTGCTTCTACATCTTGACAGAAACAAAAGAGAAGGAGGAGGAAAGCAACCAAGAGCACATGAGAAAGCTCATCTTTATCACTCATAAAAACTGCCAATTTTCATGGTATAGACTATTAGACATTGTATTACCATAATGCACATGTGATGGCATAGCTGCATTGTGGGCGACCTTTACTATGGTTAAATAGTTGTCTAGCGTCAAATACACTATGACAACAATTGTAAAGAATTACAACATCAAAGACATATATTACAAGCAAAGCAAAACCTCAAAGGTATGTTGTTAACACACACATACAATGTAATAATTTTAAAATAGTTACTAAAAATTGATACAATAAATACAATTTCTCTAAGCAAAAAAGCATTAAAAATTTCAAAAATCAAAGGTGGAATAAAATTCAGATGCTATTAATTATCAAAATCTAAAATGATTGTATTATATAATCCTTGAATAGCTGGCTCATAATAGTTGTATAAAGTTGTATCGCTATTAAGTACGGGAGCAGTAGATAAAACTTTTAGCAAAGATGTGGCATTGGATACCATCACACCAATCTTCCTCATGGCTTGGAGACCAGGATCTCTACGATTATCATTACTTGGAGGAGGTCTCCAATGTCATAGTTGGTCTCTAATATAAACCATTCTCCGTTTATCTGGGTTTAAAAACCATTTATCAAGAGCAGCTTGACTTTCTCGAGTAATCACTACTGCCATCTATAGATCCTGGACCAGCAACTATATTAGATAAGAAGGTGCAATGAGAGGTTACCAGAGAGCTTCTCGACTGCTTGCTAAAGATCCCTTTATCTTGTTGCAGGACTCACGAAAATCCAGAAGGCTCACAAGTCCCGTGACTTCCTCTTTCAAAGCAGAGATAGCATTCTGCCACCATTCACCTGTGTCTCGTTCATCAAGAGAGATACTGACTCCATTAGGTTTGCATCCAGTCAACAACCAATAAACCAGCAAATTTTGTTCCCATGAAATAGTTAGGAATTATCACCTTTCTTAAATTGTACATTAATAACCATATCTCGTAAAGAATTTGGAACTGATAATCTAAAGTTCCGTCCATGAAAAATTTTACCCTTTGAATCAGAAGCCACAACTACTTGTACAAAGCACCTTTACCCATCTTGTATTTCTGACTTGCGCAATGCTGTCAAGATCATAAATAAATTTTCCCAATACAACTTGTCCTAGAGTTTACAGTGTTATTGCTGTATTTTCACTATACCTCTGATCATCATCTGCATAAGGATAAGGAAAATAGTCTTCAAAGTGAGCTGTTATATCTGAAATTGCTTGAATCAGTAATTTGGGATACATTTCTTCAAGTTCTTTCAGTAGAAGAGGAAAGTAAACGGAAATAGTCTTTAGCAACTTGAGCCCATCTCAGTTCTGGTGGAAGATCGAGGTCAACAATATAGTTGGGAGCTGGTCTATTCCTACCAGAGTATCCAGGAACGACCCCCAAAGAGGGGGGGGGAAAACAGTACGAAAGCACTAGATAGGATTGCTCGTAATGGTCTACGGAATGGTATGGCGTAATATTTCCATCGGTAATTGATGACAAACCCTCTTATAACCCTCCCACGCACAAGAATTATATATTATAATAAAGTCCAAACATCACCAATAATAATTATTGTTGTCAGTTTAATCGTCAGGTAATACATGTAAGCATAGTAAGGTCCCCAATAATCTGGGGTCGTTCCAACACCGTAAGCTGTTTGGTTTTAACAATACCTGGTGTCAGTAATGCTTGAGACAACGATTTGCGTCACATTATTTCGTCCAATTTTCTCAATAGCTTTTTCTGTAGCCTCCTTACGACCATCATTTTGTTTCTTTAATCCAGTGGTCGTAATTTGTCTGTACAAGATACCAAAATGTATGACGTGACAAGACACTTTATCTAAAGCTGCCAGACGATCCCTAGTAATTTGTAAGTCCGTCATATGTTATCCAAAGCATTATATAGGAAGGAGACATTAAAGGTATTATCGAGAGTTCAATGGCTGGACTGAAATCAAGTATGTCTTGTTCAAGTATATATCTCATCTCTAACATAGTTACATTGTGTTTGCCATTTTTTAAAACAAATCAGAGCATCTTTCCAAGTCTCAGTAGGATAAGCGACCGTTCTGTGTAGGCCATACTTACACCACCAGCAACATAACCTGATAATACCTCCTACCATACCAGCAAACATGTGGAGCCTATAAAAATAGGTGTAACACCAGGTACACGAGGTATCACTTCATTGTAATAGCTAATCCCTCTAGGATATCAGAGTATATGTAATCCATAACATCCTGCTATAATCGGGTTATTTGGGGTCCATCAAAGAATTCACTACAACACTGACACTCTGACCTCTAGTATTGTGGTCATAAGCCAAAAAGATGCATACCGGAGGTTCAGCAACACCACTCTTGCTAATGTAACTTTGGCCATACTTGGAAATGCCCCTCATCTCATCTGCAATTCTCTGGAGAAAAAGTCATCAATGTTGTCTGCAATAGTAGCCACTTCATCCAATAACTCTTTCGGTAGCTTTGACTCTATCTCCTCAGAGTTTGGTGGGTAATACTGAAGCATTAACCCTTAATGACAATGAGCCCAAACCCGTTCCATAGGAGGTATGGTTTTTGGTTGACTTCATACTTGGGAAACAGGAACACACGACGCTATAACAGGTAGTCAGGGAAAAGGGATAAGACCAGCAAAAAGAAAGGCATTTTTCTTAATAAGGTAAGCAGTACCACCTACATGTATGAATATATTCAAAATATTGTGACATGTGCGTACTGAATGATCATTGAATAAATAACTTGTTAAGGAATCTGAGTACAAAATAAAATAGCCATCATGTTACTCTGCTCTAGTCATCTCTTATCTTTTTTATGTCTCTCTTCATTTTACTTTTGACAGTTCGTTCATCTTCACTTTCTCTAACTATATAATGATAGTAGTCTTTTTTCTCTCTTTGACTTAGGACTACTTTTATGCTTTTTTCTTCTTTCTTGACACGTTCTATCTTTATTCTTTCTTTTTGTGACATCTTTCAATCTTCTTCAATATCATCTTTACCCATAGACTTAAAAACTCATCGGTATAAAAGTTCTTTGTAACCACTGTGTCCCCATCTGAAAAAAATAGTAATAGACTCATTTTTTCCATTAGTTAATTTTAACTTTGTGCTTCCCTTATGTTTCTTTCTTCTTTTCTTGATGTAATATTTTTATGTTTTCTAGATCTCCTCCTATCACTTGTACTCTCGTTCATCATCTGTACTGTCCTCTCATCTGTGGACTGAAACTCATCAGAAAGCTCTTTGTAACCCTATGCCCCCCATCTATAATATTAATAAAATCAATAACCCTAAATTGATTAGCAGGCCCCCTTTTAAACAGCACAAGCCATATACTTGAGTATTGACTATATCTGGCTGTAAAGACTGTTTCATAGTGCACTAAGCTACCAGTTACTTCTCAGAAAGAGTATCTCAACACTTCTACAAAATGACTGGCCTATATTTACCATCAACACCACTAACTGACAGTTAATATAATATTAATATTCTACTTATTCTGGTCTATTTCCATATTTTGGTTTATTAGTCCTAGCTTCCCTTTTCATTATCAATATTTACAAAAATTAGCTAAAAAAAGGTTAGCACTTCAGAGTTTATAACATAAACAGTACTTAGATTAAACTGAAATGGACAAACAACTTGTCTTCCTACCTGTGTGGATCACGCTCTTCAGAGCTTTCATTAATTCTCTTGTCCAATGAGTGATCGTATCGGAGACAATGGTGACCTGTCTCTTTCATATGGGTTCCCTTCTACTATCTCCTCATCTTCCAATAAACTATCACTCAATAACCGACCCTATAATAATGCCTTATGATTGTTAATTGTCTTGTTCCAGTCTTAAGGATACCTTGTTAATTGATGTCTACTTTTAGAGTTTACGGTTCAAAACGTGTCTGGAGGCTCAAGTTTCCGAATTCTCCACATCTCTCTTTCCTCCTGTACCTAAATACAAGCCAATAGCAGCTTGAGAGAGCAACTTTGTTTAAAAGTTGTATAGACACACATAGATATAATACAAACAACATGACTCTTTTGACAATTTTGATAACATACTCCCGGGTTTGTGTATCAACATGTCGATGATATTGATGAAATGGTCCTTCTTCGCGTTTATTTTTTAGCTGGTAGCTTGGGCAAAGATTGAGAAGCATCTTCCATGTCATAACCACCCCTTCAAGTTTTGGTTCCACCCTTTTTTGTTCACCCACGCAATAATAATTACTGATTCTATTTGTGAGCCACACACCCTTGTTTTTTTTTTAGCATAAAAATGCTCTACACATCACTGGCCACTGCTGACTGTTTTTTTCTTCTAATTGCTGTCCCCAGCAAAGCTAACGACGAGAAGAATCCTCTTCATGCTCACATTCGCCATTATGAAGGAGTTCATTACATAATTCTGACAATTGATGCATCATCATTACCGCCTTCGACACTCCAACGAAGGACCTGATCATTTAAAACTAACTTTTTCAAGCTTACAGACGCCAGTTTGACCTACGATGGAGATTGAAACCAGACAACATATACATGCACAAAAGTTTAGAGGTTGTTGTAGATGGAGAACCCACCCTCGAGATCACTCTCGAATATACTCCTATATAGGTCACGATGTCAATGATCCAACTGCTCATGTACACGGCCATCTTGCTTTTGGTATTTTTGATGGTGCTATACATACCGATGATGAAATATATCCACATAGAACCTGCAAACCGATACCTAAATGCGAACAGCGAGACATTCATCTCATTCAATTATTTATCGTCACTCAATCCAGAATGTCATTGTCAGACACACAAAACAAAGCACTACTTTTTTCATGTGCTTCAGCTTCTAAATCTACAAAACAATATTTTAGAGACAATACAACACTCTCGTCAAAGAGACATATTATCATTTGGGAAAACGCCTTCAAAAACGTCAAGTGGGAAACGAAATCCAGCTAAGGTTCGTTGCTGATTAATATTTGTTGGAGATAAATACTTTTTATGATGCAGTCACTAGTACCTCTGATACTAACAATTTAGAATATCCAAGCGACTGCCTTATTAAGAATGCTGTAATAAACAGCCAGTAAAATTATCAAAAAACTGATTTTGATAAAGACGGTCAAACCAACCAGACGGAATTAACTTTGCTTTGCAGAAAAATTTTAATCAACACCACTCACTCACACGAGAAGCTCTCCAATCAATTTCTGGAGTAGAGACAGTTTTTAAATTTATTTCTCAGAAGCAGACTGGAGTGATTTCTGTCTCTCTTTTTTATTCACTAACCGAGAATTTGAAAATGGGGTTTTAGGACTAGCATTTGTAGCTGCAACAGGCAGCAGTGGTGGCATTTGTGATAATGTGGGTTATTACGGAGCATACGAAAACATTGAACACTGGAGTAGTGACATCATAAACTATGGACAACGTGTTCCCCAATGCTGTTATGGCACTTACATTTTGCACATGAGACCTGGTCATAATTTTGGTTCACAAATGATTTAGACACGATCCTACCTGTAGTCCAGGGAATAACAATATATCATGACTGCATATGCCAACGATATGGAGCAAAGACGAATAATTATAATTTCTCTCCTTGTGTATTAATTCCATGTATACTATTATAGAAACTGCAGGTCAAAATAATGAGACAGGTTGCTTTCGTCTTGCTACAGATAACTGTGGTGATGGGTTAATAGATGAAGGGAAGCCTGTGATTGTGGTGTGGACTATGACAGTAATGGAAGATGTAGAAATGATCCATGTTGTTAATGCTATGAACTGTACTCCTTGCTGAAGGTGCAGACTGTAGCCCTCATTGGGAAGTTGCTGTGCTACTGACTGCACATTTATACAGGAATTGAGTAATTATTATTGTAAGTCCGAGCCAGAGTGTGCTTTTAGCCGATATGTAATGGAACCTCAGTCCCATTGTCCAAAAGCAGAGCCTAAAACTCCACAAACTCTAGTCTGGCCTGCAACAACGGAAGCAACTATTCTAGATGGTGAATGTACTGGTTCAGTTTTATTCTCTTGCAGTTACCTGATTGTGAATGTCCAGATGAAGAGCAATCATGTCATGTGTGGGCTGTCAATACCAGATGGTACATGTATTTCCACTATTAACTTACCACAGCAGAACGATAGTGCACGAGAAATCCTTCTCAATAGCCACAGGCAAATTATTGCCAGTTGGCATGCTTGGTAAGAACTATACTGGATTTTGTGATTTTCTCAATAAATGTCGTCCAGTCAATGAAGAAGGAGCTTTAACACGTTTAACAAATATCATTTCTGGTAGCACAACTGTCCTGACTGCTTGTGTCACTGGTTGAGACGATACTGGTGGGCTAGTATTATTATGGTCGTAGTCCATCTTAGTTATTCTATTTGTAATTGTTCTTGCTTGTCATTGTCTTCTTCCTCGTCCCTGAACACATGAAGAAGAGAGGAGAACGACGTCGTACCATACGCAAAGGCACGAACAACTCAATTGACCACTGAATATGAAATGAGAGGGACTGCACCTACAATGCAAAGTCTCTGGATTGATTTGATGCCATATAGGTGTCTGACCAGCTAATACAGGCAACATATTACATTTAAAAATATTTTAATGTCTTTTTTTAGCTATTAACAGCCAAAAGACAGAATTTATGATTTTTAAAGAGGTTTTTTCAAGTTTATTGTTATAATTTTATATTTTTGCAAAGATAAACTATATTGAAAATGTTACAAATAATGGAACTAACTGATCTCTCATCAATACAAGTCAACTTAATGTATACTTGTCCACTGTTTAAACATTCCTTGTCAGAATCATTGTCAAAAACTGGCACAAAAATCTAGAGACTCAACTTGTGAAAAACCTTCAGAAACTTCTGGCTTTTGCAAAATATTTCTCATAAGTACGATAAGCTACTTCAGGAATACGTCTAACTTTGCCATTGGTCAAAGTTTACGGTACATGTTTAAGGTGATATGAAAGGTCAGAAGAAACATTCATGTAAATGCAACGAATGGGTACACCATGTTTCTTGCTAAATCAATGTAAGCTTTACGATCAGCTTTAGTTGGGATTTGGTATTGTCAACTACGACACTCTCTGTTTCTTTCCTAATGCTTCATCTGCTGTTTTAAGACATTTTTCTTTAGTCCCCAGTGTGTCTCTGTTGACAGCTATGTAACCATGAGGAGTGAAATATCGTTTGGTGAGTGGATTTATTTCCCTGAGGCTGGTCGACCTACCAAAAGGACAACTTCTTGATTCTAAAGGAAACAATGAATATATTAAAAGGATAGACATTCCTTGTAGCTATTAATACAAAACAATATTGCCAATATGTCATAACTAATATAAGATACCTCTCTTTCTTGCACTAAGATCTCTCATTCAGCACACTTTTACTCATTACATGGACAATATAAAGGGGGCAATTTGTTTGATTATCTAACATAATACATTTTTTCTAACAGGCTGCACTCTCTACCTCTTAGGACGACACATCTCTGAACTTCCGGACCAGTAAACCATGATCAGCCATTAAAAGATGTGTATATCTAAATTTTAGGGGGCATAACGAGATGAGGGTCTCATTTAATATAGATTATTTACAAGTCTTCTAATAGAAACCTTAGTGGTACATGGGTACATTAATAAATATATCAGGATGTTGAGTAATACTTCTTCAATAGATCTTATATGCACTGTTTATCACAACATGTACATGTACATAGATGTTTAAAATTTGCACACTCAAGCTCTTACGTCTGAATGAAGTTTCTCGGGCAACTTTTTGTCTTCGTTTTGGGATTAAAAAGTCCTTTGGGTCTAATGATCGCCAGTCAAATTTTTGCCTCCGGAAGTCCTTGAAAAAATTCCTCTGGTGTTGCAAAGGGACAGGGAATTTAGCAGCAAACAACGATCAGTAACAGAGAAATCCTTTGGCTTTCCTTTTTGCCAGTCCTTAGGTCTCCCTGCAGCGTCACCGACATAGATAGACTCTGAGAGATCAACGTTTAAACCTCCATGCATTTTGATTCCATGAACTTCCACATTTCAGGACTAGGTTTTCTGTACTGGTTATTACCATACTGATGAAAATTTGAACTGGGATACTAAGAGCATTGATAATATCTTCAAATTTACCCAATAAAGTTTTTAACATCTGTCTTTTCTTTTTCAATTCCAGCTTGATTTGTAAAGAAAACTATCTTAGTGCCCCCATCATGGAGTTCTTTAAGTTTTGTTGGTACTTTGGCATTAAAGAAAACCCCATCGGAACGACCTGTAGCAAAAACTTTTTTCCACTTTTAGTCACAATAATATTGATGTCGATATCCAAACCTGCTATTTTAGTAGAGGGTTTAGCATCTGGTCCGTCCAAATAAATCAAGTCTGGTAGACCAGGTTTTAGTTCACCTTCCTCTTTCCATTCTAAATCGTAATCTAAAGTAGACATATCTTGTTTAGCTTTCTTAGCAGCAACTTCTGTATTTCTGTCGCTCTTTCTCTTAGGAGGCATGGTCACTAGATAATGACTTATTGTACTAGAGAAGATCTGAAGTATAATTAGCGGTAAAAGTAGTGTTGCTATGGTGAAACTGAATGTCCTACACAATGAAAAGCAAATAATTACAGCTGCAAGTTTATTGGTTTTCAAGACCTTACCTACTCCACAAATTAACTTTTTCACAATTTGCAGATTTTAGGGCGTGGCTCAGCAGCTGTAAGGTGTGGTTTAATTATTAGACGTGTGCTCAACTGTGGCAAAACATCACATGTTGCTGAAAAATTATGGTACGTATCGCTTCATTCATCCTGATCTCGGTATTGGAGGGCTGAGAGACTTGTAGTTGATGCAGCATTAGCTCTCAAGTCCAAAGGTCACGTGATCGACATGTTTACAGCTCATCATGACCCACACCCATTGTTTTCAAGAGACTAAGGATGGGAACATTAAACGTACATTTGCGTTGGGGATTGGTTGCCAAGACATTTCATATACAAAGGATATGCATTATTTGCGTACCTTAGAATGATATCGTTTGCTTCTATCTTGTATTTTTCAGTAAGATGACATTTGATATTATCATTTGTGATCAGATATCAGCATTTATTCCTGTGTTTGCATGGAGTCGAGCAATATTGTATTTTATTGTCATTTTCCCTATCAGTTTGTTGACGCAACGTAAAACATGGCTGAAGAAAGCATATCGATGGCCAATAGATACTTTAGAAGAAAAAACAACGGGAATGGCAAATGTTGTGTTAGTTAATAGCAAATTTACATCAAATGTCTTCCACACCACATTTAAATCCCTCTCTCATATTCTCCAACTGTGCTATATCCTTCTTTGAATTTCACTTTCTTTGATCAAGATGTATCTGAACATAATCCAACAATGTCTAGTGTTATACCTGAAGAAGCAAGCATTATATTTCTTTCCATTAATCGCTACGAACGAAAAAAGAATCTCTCATTAGCCTGTTAGAAGCTTTTAAACAACTTGTACAATCAATAGATGAGGTTGAAAAACCTTCAGTTTTTCATTTAGTAATGGCAGGTGGCTATGATGAACGAGTTGTTGAGAACAAGAGTATTATACTGAGTTTAAAATTATTGGCAGAAGAGTTAGAAGTATCAGATAAAGTGACATTCTTTCGATCATTCAGTGATGTAGAAAAGATCCAGCTGTTTAAAGAGATGTAGTGTTTTTAATCTACACTCCATCTAATGAACATTTTGGTATCTGTCCATAGAGGCAATGTATATGGAGAGACCATAATTGCTGTTAGCATGGTGGTCCTTTAGAAACAGTCCCTGATGGAGAGACTGGGTTTCTTTGTGAACCGACACCCGAGGCCCTTTGCTGAGAAGATGTTGTATTATGTACAGAACTTTCTCTGTGAGAGTTTCTCAAGGGAAAGTAGCTCGGATCATGTTGTATCTAAGTTCTCTTTTAATGCATTCACTACTAAGTTAGACAGCATTGTTTTAGTGAACTTATGACATCATAACGATATGAATGTGTATATTGTTTTTTGGCTCTTCTTGATTATGTAATAATATGTTTGTACTTCATCTCTTTTCAATGTATGGAAAAAAGTATACCATGTTAAGTTAACAGTATGCTGTTGGGTTAGCAGACAATGTTATTGTTAACAAAAACAGAATGGTGCATATTATAAGTGACCTGATTTTCAAAAAGCACCACTTCTGTCAAAATATTGTGACCTGGATTTGTTAAAACAACACTATTAAAACACTCTAAAAAAACAGAATTTACATTTGCATACATAGCAAATGTAAATATACAAAACAGTTTTTTTGGATATGTTTAAACAGTGGCCTTTTTTCACAAATAATTTCACTAAAGTGGTCCCTTGTGAAAATCAGGTGGTATATACAATCCAATATAGTATATGTATGTTTACAGTAAGTTACATCCCTTCATTAATAAGTAGTTATTAAAACAGTTGTCTTAGCATAGTGTATAATATTATAGGTGCTGAGCTCATCATTTATATACATGATGGCCACTTGTAACCTCTCACTGACTTTGTTGGTATTGAGTTGTATAGTTGGTGCCTTTGGTCTTCTTTCCAGAGAACAGTTTCAAGATTCCAATGATTTATCCTCTCTGTAGAGAGACTAATATCATTTAATTATAGCTATAATATCATTTAGTTTTTATATGTGTGTATATAAATGTTATTGATCTCTCTGGACACTTTAGTATATAATTTTTTTTGTTTTGTTCTTTAGTTAAACAATGTGACTCCAGATGGGGAAATAAAGTATTTGAAATGGATGGATGGACAGATGCAAGTATTAATGGATGGATTGGATGGATGAATGGACAGAGAGAAAAAAGACTGATAGAATACTTTAAATAGGAGAAATGGATAGATGATTTAATTTGGATAGTATGGCCAAACAGATGAATGAATGGATAGACCAGCGGGTGGCAGCGATTAACTACTGGTGAGCTGGTACTCAAAAACCACAAACAGATACTTTTGAGTACCAAATTTCTTGAATGACACTTGTAATGTTGTCCGCTTCTATGCTCACCATTTTTACAATAAATTTAACCACAACACCAAGAACCATCACTTAGAATCGAGTCAGACCTTTCTGATTCCTCTGAGTTTTTACGAATCTTGTGACAAGAAGAAATGAAAATGGTCAGTGACAATGAGTTTGAGAGTGACTAAGTCTAACATTGATCTTGAGTATTTTGTCATTTGAAAGTTTTATGCTCAAAAATACACATTAATAATGACAGTGACTCCTCTTAAGCTGCCTATTCATTTACTAATTAAGTAGGTAATTGGTGAGCTTGGATGCTGACCTAGTTTAATTTTCTCTTATCTGCCACCCTGGATTGACACATACAATGATGATCGATTGATATGTAGACAAATAGATCCATTAATTGAGTGATAGATCATTGGGAAATGATTATATAGACAGATGAAATGAATGAATAGACGCATACAATGATGGATGGATTGATAGGTAACAAAATAGATACATTAGATTGAGTGATGGATAAATGGTAATGATATTATTATATCCTCGAGAAATGCAAAACTACATATAGATTGCTTGATGGGATTAATATCAGTTCCACTGATATTGATAGATTCCTTATATTGTCCAACAAAAATATAGTGTTGAAGATTTACAACATTTCTTTTCATTAGTAATTGAGAAGGAAACAATATGTAGCGAGTGGGCTGTTTTACTTACTAGTGTGTCCTATGGCTCTCAACTATTATAACATCAAAGCAGAGGACAACTAGTTGATCCTGATGTGTTTGAATAATGGCTAAGAGATAACAATAGGGTACACGTCTAATGATGACTTTGTTGAAGAGAGGTTAGAAAAGTTATCTCCTAACATCAAATATCTTGGAGAAATAAAAAGTTAGCTCAGAGATGAGTATACTATTATATACTTAACTTTAATGATGGGGATTGACAAAACCAAATTAACAGAATCAATGGAGGAATGTTTGGGCTTTGTTGAATGAATACAGATTGAAATAAAATCATATTAGTTCTAGGAACTTGACTTCGTTATTGGATATAAAATTTTGTTTTAGATTTTCCCTTTTTTGTTCAAGTTCATGGAGGACTGGGTCGTGTGCCATGAAATTTAATTGCACAATTATAACAATGCATAATTAAACAATTTTGTATGACTTTATTACATTATTTTTATTATAGATATTAGTAATTCTCAACTCGTTGATAATTTGAACAGTGGGGCTGTGCACTATAGCACAATGTGAGCACAACAGTTAATGATGTTAGAAAATGACAAGTTGCCATGTTGATTTTCAAGCTTGATGTTCAACCTTAATTCAACCAACGTTTATTTTAAAATCACAATCATTTGGACTTCACCTGAAGATGTTACAAAAATCTGAAAGTTTGTGATTTTTAAATAATTGTTTGTTGGATAAAGGCAACATCAACCTCAAGCTTTAGTCAGTAAATATTACATTCTGGTTATTTTAGTACATGGAACTGATGCTATCCTTTTTTATTAGGTTAGAAATGGGACACATTTTGTATTGATTTTTTTGACTGGTTATACATTGAAACCTTCTAATGATTGGTCTGTAATGGTTAGTACAATATTTAAATGTAGTATTAAATGAAATGGATGATAATGTTGGATAGATTTTGTATTGGTTAGATGAATAATGGATATGATTATTATGGATGATTGATATAAAATGGTGTGTGATATAATGGATGATGAATAAAAGTTAATAGGGTGTAGGGCTATTTAACATGATATATCTGCTATTTTCAGAATCCTGGTTTTTAACAAACTGTCTACACTACACAGACATTAGGTTATCGTTGTCTTTACATCAAACAGAGAAGACATGAACTTGGTAATTTAAGTTACTCATGACCACGAATTACTCATATAAGTCATAAACATTGTAAAATCATTATTATTAAAAAACATTTTATACTAAAATATGAAAAAGTAATATCACACCACTAAATGTATGAATAGTAAAAAAAACTACTGTCTACATAAAACTATAAAAAACTATAAAAAAATTTGATCATTGTCCAACTCATAACAAAAATTGTTCTTTCTTTTCATTTCTTTTCTCTTTTATTCTTGGTACTTCTCTTCCACATTGTCACTTCTCTTGAGAGTTCTGGTCCACCTGACAAGGTGTATTTATCATGTGATTTGTCAGATGATGTTTCATGACTTACTTTACTTGAAGTTCAGCTTTTTTCTCTGTAGAACTTCGCTTGAAGCTAACTTTGCCTTGACGTCTTTTTAATTCAACTTTAAGAATCTCCAACTATCAAAAAAAATTGTTTGATAATTTATTATTAACAATATCACCATAAATATATTTGAGACTTTATAACTACTGAACGATCTAATATTATAGTAGACAAACTTCATTTTAAAAATTCATTAAATTATCTATATAATTTCTCCCAATATTTTTTACTATACCACAGTATCCTTAGTATAACTTAGTTTACTTAGGTTACACTACTGGTATGTGTGGATACTACTATGCATGATCTTTGTAGAAAACATACAAATAATATTATGAGTTTTTATATTACCAACCACAAATCTTACCAACTATATACATACAAAGTACATACATGTATTATAGTAAACTGTAATAAATGTACTTAGTAATATTGTAATATGTTTATTAACATATTTTACAATGGAACATCTCGATGTACAAATATTATCACTATATTATCCACTTACCTCTTATATGGATCAGCAATGTCGGTGGTTATTGTTATTGTGTTTTTGTTCTTATAAGGACTTAGGTACTTGTAGTCGTAGACTACCCAGTAACCTTGTGTCATTTTCTTGTTCTTTAGAGAACGTGCAAGAGTGGAGGAAGGAGGGGTAGACAAGGTCAGTGGAGAAAGATGATCATAAACTCCCTGAAGCAAGCAATGACAGTTGATGGTATTTTGTGGAGTAAGAGAGCTTGATGGAGTCAGTTCCTTCTCTTTGCTATCCTCAGGAACAGTTTCAAACTTTGAAGGTAGTTTCTATTGGAGAAAGAGAGATAATAAACTGCCTAAGAATATAATGATAGACTACAAAATTGACTTGAACGCTGGTAACATTATTGTGTATAATTATAAACAGTCTATTAATCTACTTACCACTTTAACTAATAATTAATATTAGCTTTAATTATACATGGAATATAATAATAATATAATAGACCCTTATAATAATAATACTAATAATACTAGTGAATTATAATAAATAATAATATAAATAATAATGGAATAATAATAATAATATAATAATAATAATAATATCATAATAATGAATATAATAATAATAATAATAATAATAATACCTATAATAATAATATTCGGAATAGGAAATAATAATTCTTTCTAGAACGTTCAACTTCGATTCTCCTACTTCACTTCTCATTGAGCTATAGCCTCAGGTTTAAATAATCCAGAATCTTCTAGTGCTTCTAAATATGCAACACCAATTAATAATAATTATAAGATTTAATTATTTATTAACTTATTGTTTCTTCTAAGTCATTATCATCATCATCTTGAAGTGGAGAGATAGTAAAAACAAGTTGAATAGTTCCCTAATAAAAGATATATAATAAAAATTAACAAATACTCCTTAAAACATCTTAACAATGTACATAATATATTACTACAATATGAACAAACTACCTTAATTTAACTATCATAGTTTTATTCTATATATATGTACTATACTGTCTTCCTCCTACCTTGGGTTCAACAGGCATAGTTACCTTCTCTTTCAAAACTTCCCAAAAGAGAGAGGACCCATCCACTTCATCTTGATGGACAATTTGTTTTGAGTAAGGAAAGATCATAGCTAATGGAATATAGACTTCACCAACCAATGCTCTGTCCTCCTGTCATATAGACAGTCAAACACTATGTAAAAACCTCTTATAACTAATTAGTAAATATATTATACAGTCACTCAACAGCAGGTGTTTGAGTTATTTTCAAAACTATAAGTCTTATAGGTGATATTGTATAGCTATATGGTAAAAAGTCCATGTATACTTTGTTGATAAATCTATGAAGTCAGTTTAGGTACAATACGTACTAAACAGATATTATCATACTGACAGTTATTATTACAATATAACTAAGATTTATAACTACATTAATACATGTACACACTGACCTAAATCCCCATAGTTGTATTCTACATGATGTGTTATTGTTAGCGTCAAAATTAATAGGTTCAGATGTCCCTCCTTCAGATAAAATGATCTCCATTCCTAGTTTACTGAAGTAGTTCCCTAAAAGGAGAAAAAAGTATAATAGAAATATATAATAGAATTAATGTAAGCTATAATCAGTTGAGTTAGAATATAATAATAAATTAATGTAAGCTATATCATTGAGTTATGTAAACACTAACTAATAGTACAGTTTACAATATAAGTATTCAAATAATGATATTATTACATTAGAATATACTAAAACAAATATTAAAATAACCATATACAATAACCATAGCTACAGTGGTCATTTTGAAGTGAAAAAGTCATATAATGACAAATTTATTCAGAGATACTACACACTTACAAAGTTTTCAGAGTCTATATCCACCGTACAACATGTCCAACACGGTTCTCCTCCTCTAAAACAGTCTATACCAGACAAACTTTTAATAGTCACTGATCCTGAACAGGACACTGGAACTTGAGGTTTAAGACCTACAATGTTGGGTTAAACAGGAGACAAGGAAGGAGAAAAAGGGAGAAATTGGAGAAATAAGAAAAAGAAACCATTAGCATAAGATGTTCTAATTGCTATTTAATACTTACTAGTATATGATAGTTTTTAATAAACACGAGCCATGAGTTCAAGGGGGTAACATTGGTCTCCGTCATTCTTGTTCCAATCTCTGCCCAATTATCTATTTACCTGAGTGCTGTAATCTCCTGTGCTTCTAAAGTTGATATTGGAGTATTCCACACCAATGCACTCTGATTTTGCTTCGTGAATTTCTCTTTTTGGAGAGAGATTCTGAGAGAACTACTTTAACGACTCATTACAAAAGTTGTTGAGAGTGTGTAGGGTAGAAAATAGCTTCCTTTTCTGTTTGATCCCAGAATGATGTTGTTGAATTTGGATTGAGAGGTTGAAACAGAGGACTCCATACCTAGAATGCTTGCCAGTAATACTTAAAGCACAATACAGTCCGTCTTTAGGAGTCACTTTAATCACAGGTTTCATTAACATCTCATCATCATCAGAATCATATCCAACAATCACTGACTTTCCTAGCAACTGGTTTTTTTGAAGGGATATGAACAGCTAAGACATTGATCTTTAGTAAACCTATTTCTCCATCTAATATTTACTGTTCATTCTTCAAGTTTTGTTTTTTTGTGAGCAGCAATATCTTGACTTGTGAAAGAAATCGTCTGTCGTCAGATTTTTTAGGTTCAACTGGAGCACTCATTCTTTTTGTACGAGGAGGTTTTGAAGGCTTTTCTTGTTTGTTTATGAATTGATACAGTAACTTCATTATAGTCCCTGCCTCTTCTTCAAATAACTGTCTTGGTGGTACAGATGTCTGTGTTGACTTACAATAGGATGGTCATCAAAATTTTGAAATTCTTCACTATTGTGTACATATTTGGAAGACTTACGATCATCTGAAGGTACCTCCATTTGTGGAGATGGTGAGTCTCTTTGTGGAGAATGTTTCCTTCTTGAATCGACCTCCGTTTTCTCATTTGAGGTTTATAAACAAATGTTTCAATTTGTCATCTGCTGTCTCTTCTTCAATCTTTAATTTTATGTAATGCATCCCAACTACGACTCCTTGAAAGAGTACCTTTCTTAACAGAGACATGTAATGGACTCTTCTTCTTCTTGGAGATAAAATCTGTAATCACATTATCCCATGATTTTTTTTTTTTTTCTCATACCATGTACACACGTCTTGGAGATTATGAGGTAACAAGATTGATCTGTATCACCAAAAACAGTCTTTGTGGGTTTCTTTGATGGAGGTTTAAAAAGGATTGTCTGGTTTAATGCTTTATAAAGGATCACTATAGACCAGAGCTGGATATTCTGGATCAGTGGGTTCATGATTGTCATCATCTTCATCATCAGGATGGATAGTGTGTGTGGTTTATTATCCATCTAATAGAGCATTGCTGAGACTTAGCTCTGCCATAATTTATATTGTGTGTGTGTGTGTAATAAACAAGTAATAGAGTTACACATAATACAGCATGTATCCAGTAATACAGATACATAATGACATTAATACAATACTTTTACAACATTACACGCTCACCTAGAGTCTTTACTTTTAGCTTTTCTGCTAACAGTAGCAATGAAAAATTAGGGGGAGTGGCTCGTATCTTGGTCATGTGACACCATTAGCAAGTTAATATAACTGCTACTTTAAGAGTTTTTTTATTGTTAAATGGCTACTTCATGTAATGTTACTAGTGTCCCATGTACTACCTATAATTCATTAGTAGTACAGTTATCTAACACTTGTAGATATTTATTAGTCTCACTAACTAGACCACCACAGTGAGTGGTCTAACAAGTGGGACTTAGTATAATGTATGGACTACATTTGTTATATATATGGTAGAAGATAGGTTAGGTTTGTGGTCATTCAAGTGTATAATTAGTATAGTCTTTGTACAAGTCTTGTAGTAGATGTGAATGACATCACTGTAGGGATATTACCTTATACTTAACCTGATCTCAAGATATGATACAGGAGAATATAAACCTGGTTTAAGAGGTTGATTATTCTCTCAACAATAACTTACCTATGGGGTGGGAGTCCTACACTTACCTTCAGTAACACAATAACAACATTATCTCTGGCATATAAACTCCCCAGACCAAACCAAGCAGCACCTCCCTCAACATACTTCTGTACTTCATCAAATGACATTTATTATTTTAGTAGTTGTTTTTCAACATGACAGCTGTTTACTATAACATCTCAATAAGTTAAATTTTTCTACCCTCCGCCTAGACCAAACTACAAACTACTGATGACAGTGATGAGAGAGAGGATCTGGTCGTGTTACAGTAAGTGAACAATTTATTTATCGGGAGGTATTGAAACTCCACGGTCCCCCACCCCTATACAATTACCTCAGCCTCAATATTTTCCGTATCCTATTGATGATAATCTACTAATGAACAAAATAGGGAGCTAATCACCACTACAAGCAAGACAATTGTCATACCAGCAGTTTGAGAAAGAGTATACCATTGTTAAACAGCAGGTGTCATGGAGTGAATATATTAAGAACTGTTCTTCTATCATGTTCTGTGTTGTGTTACAAATTTAACTTTTGTGATTAATAAGAATCACTTTATTACTTCTTTTTCATAGTTTACACAAATCACACAACCAAGTCCCTCCCTTTCTCTTCTTCTCCTCTTTGTGGTATTGATAGACAGGTGTGTAATCTAGTTTGTAAAGCTAATCTATTTTGCCCTTTCGGTCCCTTTAATGATCAGGATTAACTTTCTTGCTTTTTTTTTTCTGACCAACTGTTGTACTTGGCTTTTTCTTTTCTTAGGGATGGGGTTAGAGATTAGAAGGCAATTTTATCTTTCAATTTTCATGTAGTTATTAGACCGAACTGTTTGTGCATATGAGTTCCAACCAATAGATGTCACTTGTGTGTTAAAATACATGATGTTTAGATTTGTGAGTAGCCAAATAAGGTCATTGTTACATTTGTCATTATGTCATCCTTCAAGATATTTAGTATTGTCAAAAACATTACTCCAGCAATGAAACTTGAATCATTTCTGATTTCCCACTAATAGGATATCATCTGACATTAATAAAACGCAAAACCTCTTGATGTCAGAATGAACATATTATAATTCCTAGTTAACTACAACAAAAGGTACAAGTTGTAATCCCAAATTTATACTTTACCACAAAATAGTCCTATGACACAATCCTTCTCCTACAAACAAGACAGCACCAAAGATTCAAATGCTGCTCGTCGGCTCTTCCTATTAATATTTTATCCTTAGAGCATTGATAACAATGCATAAAAAACTTACTAGAGTAAAATCCCCCACTGGGACATTAACTTTTAAATTTCACAGCAACAACTGATCTTATATTTTTATGAGGAAAACTTCAGTGAGAACACATTTAACTTTAGTTGACCTAAGAAGTCACACTGCATACAGCTCCTACAACAGCATCAAATTTTTCAAGGAGGAGGGAGCTGCTGTTTTTCTTGTGAGTCGTTACGCTGCTCCTCAAGACTACTGTATTTCCCATGTCTGATATCAAAACTTATATCTAAGAAAATTTTCTCTCTCCTCTTCCTGAATAAAAAAAGGAAAACACAATGTGGTTTTCTTCTGAAGTTATACCTTATATTCATACACTTGATACCAGTATTTTCTTATACTTGTGTGCATGATTTTCACTTTTGCTTCCAACATATAGGCAGTTTCAATAGGTATTATATTTGGATTCTAGATATCGTCTCTCTTCACTCAAAGATCTCTTATAGGCAGTTTCACTAGGTATTATATCTATATTCTACATCGTCTTCATCTTTACTCTTATCAGATTGACTCTAAAAGAGTTCATCAAAAACTAACTGACTCTCCTTCTTGAGACTCTATCATAGAATTCCCTATAAATCACAAAAGTATGTGTGAAAACAAAAAACATTATGAACATGTGAACATATACCACCTAATGCAGGGGACGATGAAGATGAACATTGCATTTGAATATCTCAGTTAAAGATGATCATGATTGGACTTCTAAAGGTGGTTTACTTTCCATGTTATTGCCATTTACTGATGGCCAATGACTACAAAATATTTTCTTCAGACAAAAAATCAAGGAACAAGTTCATTTCTGGGCAGCGTGGAGGAGACACCCAAAATCGCGGGGCCTAGGTAAAGAAGACAACAGATTATCATCTTTGGTTCCCATAATACTGGTTGGGGAGAGAGAGAGAGACTGAAAGTCCAAATCATGTGTGTGTGTATGTGTGTGAATGCAGGACAGTTGGTAATAAAGGAAACACGTGGGAGGGAGAGGAGAAGGCGAGGTGGAGTGAACGGATTGTGTGGTATCAGTAATGGTTAAAAAACTACAGAAAACTACAGTTTATTGGAATTGTCAATGGTGTTATAAGAGTGGGGAGGTCTCGTGGAAAAAGACAACAGTGCCACACTTCTACTTACATTGATTCTTGTTTACTGGCAGTTTTTGAAAAAGGAGTGTAAAGTGTAAGTGGAGTCTTTTACTTTTGTATATTGTTTCTCTTTCTCTCTAGATTATTATCGTACTTATACCAATAATACCGAGGACATAGTGAACATTAATACAATACTTAAAAAAACATTACACACTCACTTATAGTAAATTGAGTCTACCTTCTTTTTAGCTTACTGTTTACAGCAGCAATGAAAATTCGCCTCAGCCCCACCCAAGTTTACCAAAACAATAATTTAGGGTGTGGTAACTGACTCCTACAGGTATTTTTCACTGAGCTATTTTATGGCTACTTCAGGTAATGTTTACTCGATGTCATGTACTATCTTAATTAGTAGTTAGTACAGAATCTCTATACTTTATAGGTATATGTAGTCTCACTAACTAGACCATCTTTCTCTATCAGTGAGTGTCTAACTAGTGAGACTAGTATAAGGTATGGGACTACATGTATATAATATATAGTAGAAGATGAGGTTAGGTTTGTGATATATATGTCAAGTATATAATTAGTATAATGTCTCTGTACAAGTCTTGTAGTAGATGATCACATGCTGTAAGGTATATTTACCTTATACTGTAACCTGATCTTCAAGATACTGGTACATTTCATTCTCTACAGAGCAATTACCAGACTTGGTGTAAAGAGTTGAACATAGCACTCAAGTGATAGGAGATAACCTGTACCGTGGGGTGGGAATGAAGTACCTTTTGTACACAATAATGATGAGAAGAGAAGACTAACATCCCACAATTGCAATATCAACATTACTCTGGCATATGGAACTTTAGACCAACCAATGGCAGTCCCCCTCTAGGAGTGAAAGGATAAACTGTTACGTTTACTTAATAAATGACAAAATTTATTATTTTGGTGGTTGGTGTCAACATGAGAGCTGTTTCCATAACAGTCTCAAAGATGAGTTAGATATTTCTACCCTCACCTGGACCCAACTAGAAACTACTGATGACAATATAACAGTTATGAAGAGAGGCTATGGTGGTATTATGCCAAGGAACAAGCAGGACATTGTGTGTTACTTATTGGAGGTCTTGGATTTCCACCCTCTACACAATTACCACAAGCTCAATATTATCAGTTACCAGTGGTAGAGTACGTACTAATGAACAAAATATATATAGCCTGAACAACAGGTAATAACATTAATATATCAGATATATATATCATATACAGTCAATGTTACTACAAGTAATTATTATATGATGTATGTTATTATATGTTTCTCTGTACTAGTTATATTAAGTATTAACATTATATAAATGTAATACATATAAATTTAAAATTTGCATTACAAAATTTCATGGTAAAAAATTAATATGTTGAAAATTTCAAACACATTTACATACTATAAATATTACTACCATAAATATTTCAATGTAGTGTGTTTATTTTTTCATACATTGTTCAAAAAAGAGAAATGTGATTGTTGCATAATTAATATTATTAGATACTGACTTCACAGTCAAACACTGACTAGAGCTACAAAATTATATAATTAACAGTGGTATCTATGGGCAACTATAGTTATAGAATTGTTAGGCAAGGTAGTGAATGTTATCAGTTGCACCCATTTTGGTAGCACTGGTTAATTAAATTCATTGGTTATGTATGTGGTTCAGAATGTGGTTTAATTTCATTTGATGTTCTTGAAAGTCAACTCAACATATATTAAATTTGTAAAAATGGATATATATATATACAATTATATATATATAGATATTTATAGGTCCTATGGTTCCAATACAATTATAAGACTACCTGACCATACACTGCTAGGTAGTAATAATATATTTTTCTGATCATGTGTCATGATGGATATCTAACTATTATTATGATACAAGTATAATAATGAGTATGTTTTCCTTTCAGGTCAATGGATCATACCTCAGATATTGGACAGTGTATGCCACATAATAGTGGTTTTGTTATGGAAGCAGTAAACAATACAAGAGCTATCATCTTTGGTGGTTTTGTTGAAGGCACAACATCTAATACACTCTATATACTGGATATAAATCAACTATAACAAATGGTAAGTTATATTATCATTCATACACCGACTGATTAACATGTTATGTAATGAGTGTTAGTTGAGTTCATTTGTCTATCTAGCACTGGCAGACTATAGCTAACCTGACCTAGTAGTACAGTGGCCAAGGGAAAGAGGAAATCATGCTGCCAGTATTATCACTGGATCAATATCACCTATACTAGTAATGACAGGTGGATTGGGTAAGACAAACAAAACATCAAATGATTGTGGATACTGGATATTAATGAGAAGTCATGGGACAAAGGTATGTCATTGATAATATACCTCTAATTATTATACAATGATAGTTACTAAGTTAGTACATGTAACTGTCCATATATTTAGAAGTATAATAAATCATATTCATTACTACTAATATATTAGAATATGTTTTATCTTTATTGTTATCATAATTACACCTTTGCATGAAATTATAATCTACTTAAACTAGAGATTATAAATTAACTAGATGACCTTAGTACATTGTGGACTTATGTAGTTGGGGTCACTTGAAAACTACAGGTTATGACCTTTTCAATAATCTATTAGTGCTCACTAGGAATGCTACATTTATTTATAAACGTTATAGAGTATATATCTTATATAGTACAATTTAGCCTATCATTTGCAATGTTATTCAATGGACCATGAAAAATGCATTATTAAACAATACAAACAGGACTAAGTAGAACATGTTAGAGTAAGATACTATATAAAAGGTATATAAATGAAAATAATATTAAAATTCTATTACTTTATAAGTTAGTATTTATGATGATTTATATCTCGTTGTAACAAGTTACCAAGTAATTGTCAGTTTTAATATCATATCAATAAATATTACGTAATATAGCTCTCTAATCTGTATACACTATAAATGATGTAATATTATTTATATCACTACATACTACAGATTAATCTACCTGACACTGTCACTGAGAGATCTGTCCACTCTCTATCAACATTTATCATGGGACCATATTGTGTGTGGTTAATAGTTGTAGGAGGTCAGTTGAAGTTCAAGGGAGCGTCTATCAAGACCCCAATATAACAGTCTTAATTGAACTAGGTAAGTAAATCATTACACACACAATAATAGATATTACATTGATTAATGTAATATAAGGCACAATGGCTATTGTTAGCATTATCAAGGGAGTGTGGTAGAGGTTTAGTTAGTATATTTATAAATTATGACCCTTCTCCTTCTATATTACTGTTAGTAGGTGTGGTTCATTGTTGTCTTAATATTATATATCATAATAATACATACATGTATATATACATATAGTTTATAATAGTTCTGTTGAATGTATACAAATAGAAATCTAATGACCACACATATTTAACTCTCATAAATATATTTCCTTTATATATGTACATATCAGTCCAGTCTACATTAAAACTAGTAGTATTACTAACATATATGTATATAATATGACTACATGTGTAGTATTATTTATATGTTTTAGTTATCTATTACCATGTACGTCATGTAAGTATAGGTAATGTTACATGTAGTGTATAATACATGTACTGTTATATAACAGGTGACCTTGTTATGTACTACATAGTATAGTCTTTATTACTATTATATATGTTATACTAGTAGTACTACATTGTATACTGACATTAGTACTGTTGTGTCTCTCATATAGTCCTCAATAATGGTCAATGGTCAGTAGGGTTTGTATTAGACTCTAATGGACTAAATGTAATCAAGCCAGTATATGATGAGAGAAGACCTCAGAAGAAATCAGAAAAAGATGAGAGGGAACAAAGTTTACAAGAGAAAGAACTTCAATCTAACTATCATAAGGAACTGATAGTACCACAGGAAAACATAAAGAGTCTTCAAGAGAGACTACTAGAACTAGAATCTGAACAAGGTAACATAGATGTATGGACATAGGACTAATGAAAGGATGACCAGATGAATGAAAGGATAGATGGATGATTAAATAAATTATAATACTACACAATCTAATTAATAGAGTAAGTGTACATGTGTATATATGTACATGTATGTATATAGGGTCAATGTATGGATACATGGATAAATGAACATATTGAGAGATTGATGGAGAATATTGTTATTATATTAATTCAATCATTTCATTATATTATAGTCTCAACTACCAGTGATCATCATAACTTACAACAACTACATAATCTAGTAAAAGCAAAGGATAGCTATATAGCTCAACTAAATCATAGACTACTCACTGTCTTAAAAGAGAAGGAAGATACACTACAACAACTCAAGGTAACCAGTCATCAACTACTCTCACTCAGGAGTTCTCAAAAGACTACAGGTACTAGTTAATATTGTAAATTAATAACAAACTGATTTATCAACTCAAGAAAAAGGAGAAGACAGCACACAAAATATCTGTTATATCCACTGATATATGTGGTACTGTGACTACCAAAGATGTAGAATGTCAATTCAACTATCTTGTTCCTTCTCTTGGTATGTCAGTACTATTATCTATTATTTGTTATATTGATATATCATATATATTAGATCAACTAGAGTATATTGATGGTACTGGTGTTCATATAGCTGGTAAAACACTATTCTTTATACAAGGAGAACGCACTCAATTATTAAATTGGGAGGAGTATGGTTTGAGGATTAATGTACGTCATGGAACGATACCCCTGGAGATATATGTGAAGTATCTATTGCAGCAATTGTAGGGGGAAAGTTTGAGTTTCCCTCTGTACTTTTCACTGGTCAGTGCTGTTTATGCCATTTCTGTTTCCAGAGCCCTCCTTCAACCTGTCAGTTATCCATTCAACATTGTGTATCTTTAGAGACACAAGAACACACTAGTTATCTCAGTTTTGTTACAGCTGATCTTTATCAACTGTACTTCCTTACAAGTTCAAGCTAGAACAAGGAGGACAATTCACCCTGGAGACCAATATGGCACCATCCATGTCACTAAGTTTTCTATAAAGTCATTGTTAGAGCTCTAATGAGGCCAATAAGGCGACAATTTTCGTCATGATTATGAGGAAGTTTCTGAACATCAAGTCAACATTTCTGATTCACCTTTAGAAGTTCCACTAACCTTACAAGTACAAAATCGACTTTATGACTTAATATATATTATTACATTACTGTAGATGAGACAGGACAGTCCTCCAGTCAATTTGTATGTAGGTCAAGTATTGTATGAAATTAAACAACCAAAATGAATGGCTTATGAGGTTTATGGTAGCTCAACATCTTGATGCCCTCCTACAGGTAAGTACTATAGATATTACATACAAAATGATGGATGTTGTTATATTGTGTTTGATAGTACATTGATGCTTCACTACAACTGTTGAGAAAGATGTCAGTATATCATTCAAATTTCAAGAAAAATGGCTACATAGTTATGTATTGGAGAAGAACAAGAACGTTCCTTTTCAAGGATGAATGTCCGTCCTCATTTACATCCGACTAGGGTACAAAACATTGACAAATTAATGACAAATATTACTCTATTTATAGATAAGTCAAGGAGTTGTTGATAAGTTTGGAGAATGTACTCCTCCTCAATTTCCTTCTTGTCTAGTGACAGTATCTGCTATTCCGAGTGACACTACTGTCCCAGAAATTCATTATGGTATTACTTTGAAAGGTATCAATTTAACTGAAGAACTACTCACTCCAAAGATCTATATTGTACGATCATTTGGTGAGTGCTAACAATCAATCAAGCAAGTTATCTCATTAATGTCTTTATTATATAGCTACAAATGTACAACAACCACTTAGAGTATTACATAATATTGAAAGTGAGTTAAATGTATATTGTACTAATAAGAATTAAAAATGCTTTTTTTTTTTTTCTCTGAGTTTTGAACACAATTTAATATCCATTATAAGTTCTCATTTATATTGATATTAGAATGAACACACTAACAAAAAATGTCATGTAATAAATGTACTTTTAGATATTATGTAACAAATTACTGGCATGTAGTAAGAATGTTTATATCTTTTAGTATTACAGTATTGATGATTCTTAATGTTCTCCCCAACATTTTTTTAGCACAATCAGAAGAGTCCATCCCATCTGAAATATTTCGTGCGTACTCATATGGCTGATCTTACAAAAGCCGTTGCTTCTAATCTTGATGAAATTACTGACAGACTGTTCTCTGAGAGATTAATAGGACAAGATGTACTGCAATCTAGTACTACAGAAGGTGTCTCTAATTATCGGAAAGCAAGGAAAAGTAGTTCATGAATTGTTTAATTTACTACAAGCTCACAGAGATCCAAGCAATATCTAATTACATTTTGTGAGGTACTATTGAAACAAGATGATCCAAGATTAAGAGATATTGCTAACAACATTAAAGGAAAGTTGTGTTTGTAGTTTTTTTTTTAGTTTGTTATTTTATCAATAAGAGTTAAACAGTATTTATTTAATTATTGTTATATTAACAGTAAATGTCTTAATTACTTGAATTGTTTCTTTAAAATGCATGCAAACACACACTTTTGATATTTTAGTGTATTAATATTAGCTTGTTTTTGTACTTTTACTATTTAATTTTAAGAAATGCTTGTTATTTAACAAGAACAAGTTAAGAATATCTTCATATATCCCTTAATCAACTCCATTCCTCCAGCTGACATCCAGTGAGGTTAGAATTGACTATATTTCTTTCTGGGAACAGCGCTAGTGATTAAACCTTTATTCATTGAAGTAACTATGTAGTGAACAATCCAATATATGATAAGATATCATTGATTTACCAGTCTTATAGAAAATGGCTGTCAGAAAAAAACAATAATGTGAAATAATACACTATACCCTAGACCCTAAATCTTAAACCTTGGAACCTAACTGTATTAATTTCACATTAAAGTATGGCTTTTGTTGCTGGGACTCTAGTTAAAAGTGTAATAAAATTTTTATTAAGTTATTGAAAACTTCCATATCAATGATATACCATAGCCAATATAGATATACCATATCATTAGTAATGTATAGATGAGTAGGATTATCTACATGGACAGACCTCTATGCAGTAAAATAACAAAAAAGTTATATATTAATTGTTTATATATCTTTGGTAAGTTGACTTTTGTAATTACTATAACCATATCAAAATTGCTATCATGTTACTTATAAAGTATTATATGTACATATACAATACTATATATTATACAAACACTGCTATCATGTTACTTATAAAGTATTATATGTACATATACAATACTATATATTATACAAACACTGCTATCATGTACTTATAAAGTATTATATGTACATATACAATACTATATATTATACAAACACTGCTATCATGTTACTTATAAAGTAAAGTATTATATTTTACAATAATCTATTGATTTTATAAATGGGCAGTAAACTAAATAATTACATAGAAATTTCACATTGTAAATACACATACAATACAAATTAATATTTAGTATCAGTATATAGAGATTTCTTACTTTCTTAGATTCCTTAGTATATAAGAGATAACCTTATTTAGTGTTATTATATTACCATTATCACTCCTGTTGTTTAAATACATCCATTACATAAACTATGAAGTTATATTATTAATGTTTAATAATAATAGTAATAAATAATAATATGGGACCTAACAACACACACACATATAATTATATAATATCAATATTAAGAGATATTATATATATTACAACACGTCTTGAAGGTGATGAGGTAACAGATTGATCTGTATCAAGGACAGTCCTTGTGGGTTTCTTTAATGGAGGTGTTAAAAACGGATTGTCTGACTTAATGTTTTATAAGGATCACTATAGACCAGAACTGGATACTCTGGTTCAGTGGCTTCATGATTGTCATAATCCTTATCATCAGGATGGATAGATGTGTGGTGAATATTATACCATCTAATAGAGCATTACTGAGACTTAACTCTGTCATAATTTGTATGTCTCTCTCTTGCTCTGTATGCGCAATAAAATAAGTAATACAGTTATACACAATACAATATGGAGGTAATTAGTTAGTCATGATACATTGAACAAGTACATAGTTATATATAATTTATTATAGTACTTATATCCAGTAATACAGATACATAGTGACATTAATACAATACTTTTACAACATTACACACTCACATATAGTAAACTGAGTCTCCTTGCTTTTTAGCTTTCTGTTAACAGCAGCAATGAAAATTAGGGGAGTGGCTAGTATCATGGTCACTATCAGCCCTCCCCCAAGTTGTTCCACACATTAATTAGGATATAGCAACTTACTCACTCTGTTTAAGTTAGCAGCACATTCGTGCAGCAGCACATTGTAAATGTTTATAATAACCTAAAGTTTTTTTATTGATTTGTATGCAGAAAACAATCTAGTGTAAGAAATTAATTAAGGACAAACGTTCATGGAGACCAGTGACTGCAGTGCTAGTTTCTTGATTATTGTTTATACTAACAATTTTATGCTAAAAATTTTGTTTTTAAGAAAATATGAAAAGTGATTTTTAAAAAATTATTAAACAAAGTGTTTAGAAAGGATTTAATTTGCTATCATTTATAATATATTAACTAAACCGATGAAATGTTCTGCCTCTACACGTGTTGTTAAAGCATCTAAAGCTCCACCCTATATACAATATTGTTGTCGGATACAGCAACTGCAGCTCCACCCTATCAAAATACTTGAAACCACAATTATTATACATAATTAGAATAGACCAATCAAATTGCAGAATTACGGGTTCATTATTTTACTTATAATACTACCGGGCAGTCCGGGCTCACTTATGATACCTACCGGTAGTCCGGCGGGAGATAATGTAATTAGCAGTAGGTTGTTGATAATTTTATTCAAATAATGATAAAATAAATAAAATAAAATAAATAAATAGTGAAATTAGTATTCCTGTAATTAGCCCATTCTTGCCATGTTTTTAAGCAGTAGTTGGTGTCGTGTTTCGTAGAGGCTGGCACAGAACTTTCTCTTGCAACGGACAACATCTTCGTCAGATTTGGGAAGGGCGTATCTTGTAGTAGAAGTAGTCGTCGTGGGGAGGGGGCAAACACGTGTTCAATCTGAGAAAATGTCGTCAAAGAAATGATTCTCTTCCATTCTTAATTCTGAAATTCTTAATTCTGGAGACGCAATGTTTCTAGGCTAGTTTGCTATTGTGAGCTTTTTTATTTAATAAATACCTTAGATACTGTTTATTCGGTTTATATGCGTATTTATAAAACCCTTGGACAAAACTGCAGCTCCACCCTATCAAAATACTTGAAACCACAAATATTTAATAAGGCGTGGTTTTCTAGTATGCTATATAACTTCAACAGACTCCTTCTTTTGCTGACCTTTTATTGGTTTAATGGCTACTTCAGGTAATGTTACTAGATGTCATGTACTACCTGATTAGTAGTAGTACAATATCTACACTTGTAGGTATTATGTAGTATCACTAACTAGACCATCTTTCTCCACAGTGAGTGTCTAACTAGTGAGACTAATATAATGTATGGACTACATGTATCATAATATATAGTAGAAGATGGGGTTAGATTTGTGAAGTATATGTCAAGTATATAATTAGTATAGTCTTTGTACAAGTCTTGTAGTAGATGTGATCACATACTCTAGGTATATTATCTTATACTTTAACCTGATCTCAAGATATGGTATATATCAATCTCTACAGGACAATACAAACTTGATGAAAGAGTTGAACATAGCACTCAAGTGATAGGAGATAAACCTGTACCTATGGGGTGGGAATAATGTACCTTCAGTACACAATAATGATGAGAAGAGAAGACTAATATCACAGATGCAATATTCAACATTACCTCTGGCATATGGAACTCTAGACCAACAAATGGCAGTCCCCCTCTAGGGGTGAAAGGGTACTTGTGTACTTCATCAAATGACAAAATTTTTTTTTTTGGTGTGTTGGTGTCACATGACATCTGCTACCATAACAGTCTCAATGAATTAGATATTTCTACCCTCACCTGGACCCAACTACAACCTACTGATGACAATATAACAGTGATGAAGAGAGGCTTTGGTGGTATTATGTTAAGTGAACAAGCAGGACAACACGGTCTTTTTAGTTATTGGAGGTCATGGATCCTCACCCTCTATACAATTACCACAAGCTCAATATTATCAGCTATCTAGTGGCAAAGTATCTACTAATGAAACAAAATATATATGACCTGACAACAGGTAATAACATTAATATATCATATATACTATCAGATATCACTTATTACAGTCAATGTACTACATGTAATTATTATATTATGTATTATTATATGTTCTCTGTACTAGTTATATTAAGTATAAACATTATATAATTGTAATACATAAATTAAAATAAAAATAATAATATATTCTATTATATAATTATAGTAAGGTTGATCATTGCTTTGTAATTCAAGGTTATTAGTAAGTTTGATAGATTGGCTTTGTAATTTTATTTTTTTATATTAAAATATTAGAATACATTTAAAGAGCGAAAATATGATTGTTGTTATAATTAATACAATATTTTTGTAGCACTAGTTAACAAAATTCATTGGTTGCTATGTGTATCAGTGGTTATAGAATGTAATTAATTTCATTTGTTATTCTTGAAAGTGACATGTAAAAATATATTAAATTTGCTACATTTGCTAAATTACACAATATACAATTATATAAAGAGATTCCACATGATCCATAAAAAGTATAAGGACTACCTCTGACATATTATAAGTATTAATACATTTTACTGATCATTGTGTCATGATGGATTATCTAACTACTATTATGATACAAGTATATGATGAGTGTGTTCTCCTTTTAGGTCAATGGATCATACCTGAGATCATCGGACAATGTATGCCACCTAATAGTGGCTTTGTTATGGAAGCAGTAAACAACAATACAAGAGCAATAATCTTTGTGGTTTAGTTGGAGGCACAGTATCTAATACACTCTATATACTGGATATCATCAACCATACAGTGGTAAGTTTATATTATCATTCATACACTGACTGATAACATGTTATAAATGAGTGTTAGTTGAGTTCATTTGTCTATCTAGCACTGGCAGACTATAGCTAAAACCTGACCTAGTAGTACAGTGGCCAGAGGAAAGATATCATCATGCTGCCAGTATTATCACTGGATCAATATCACCTATACTAGTAATGATAAGTGGATTGGATGATGATAACAGAACAATAAAGGACTGTTGGATACTGGATGTTAATGAGAAGTCATGGACAAAGGTATGTCATTAATAATATACCATATTACCTCTAATTTATTATACAATGATAGTTACTAAGTTAGTACATGTAACTGTCCATATATTTAGAAGTATAATAAATCATATTCATTACTACTAATATATTATAATATGTTGTTATCTTTATTGTTATCATAATTATTACCTTTGTATAAAATTACTGTCTATTTAAACTAGAGATTATGAAATTAATTAGATGATCTTAAGACATTATGAACTTATGTAGGTGGGTTCAACTGAACCAGTTTTAGTAGTCAGTAGGAATGCTACCTTTATTTAAATGTTATAGAGAATGCATTGAAAGTGTTTGGTACATTTAGCTCATCATTGTATTGTTATTCCCATGGACCATGAAATTCTCTAAAACAGAGCAAACAGACTAAGTAGAACACACTATAGTAATATACTATAAAATTATATTACTTTGTAAGTTAATATTTATGATGATTATATCTCTTTGTAACAAGTTACCAAGTAGTAATTGTCCACTTTTAATATCATACTATTACATTTGTAATATAGCTCTCCAATCTGTATACACATATAAATGATGTAATAATATTTATGTCTCTACATACTACAGATTAATCTACCTGACTCTGTCACTGAGAGATATACTCATCTCTATCAACATTTATCATGGGACCATATTGTGTATGGCTAATAGTTGTAGGAGGTGTACTACAGTTTCAAGTAGTGCAGATGTCACAAACCCTAATATAACAATGCTAATTGAACTAGGTAAGTAAGTCATTACACACACAATATAGATAGTACAATGACCACATGGTAACATAAGATACAATGGATATTGTATAAGTTATTAAGGGGTTGGTAGAGGTTATTATCATATGTAGTACTGTTAGTAGGTGTGTGGTCAATGTTGACTTGATATTATATATCATAGAACTACATACATGTATATACACATATAGTTATAATAGTTTGTTGAATATATACAAATAGAAATGTATTATCTAATGATCACATTTATATTTAATCCCATAAGTTATAGATATTTGATATAGTAAGTATTTCATTAATAATGCCAATTAATATTTCCTTTATTATATGTACATTCAGTCCAGTCTATATTAAACTAGTAGGTATTACTAACATTGTATGTATACATTATTGCTACATGTGTAGTATTGTTTATATGTTTTAGTTACTATTACATGTACATCATGTAAGTATAGGTAATGTTACATGTAGTGTATAATACATGTATTTATTATATAACAGGTGATCTTGTTATGTACTACATACTATAGTCTTATTACTATCATGATGTTATTACTAGTAGTACTACATTGTATACTGACATTAGTACTGTTGCGTTCTATCATATAGTCCTTAATGATGTCAATGGTCAGTAAGGTTTGTACTAGACTCTAATAATCTGGCTTCAACTAATAACTACCAACAAGAGTATTAAACGACTGACAAAAGTAAAGGAGAAATGGATAGAAAACAAATTCAAGATATACCTTCATTAAAAAGAAAGCTCCTAGTCACAATAATAATCTCTTAGTTGCTCAACAAATATAAAGAGTCTTCAAGAGAGACTACTAGTAACTAGAATCTGAACAAGGTAGAATGAATTCCACATGTCAATTAGTGAAAGGATGCGCCAGATGAAAGAAAGAATGGATGGACAGTTTATTATAAAGATACATGTAAGGATGGATAAATGAATGAAGTAATGGATGAATGATTAAATAAAATAATGGACAATACAAAGGATAGTAACTAATGTACCTGTTCATGTATTGAACAAACAAACTATATTTCATTAAGTGTTGTTACTTACTTCACTATAGTACAAGAGAAGGACAACTATATAACTGAACTTCAAAAGAAGGATAAGATCATAACAACACTACAGAAACAACTAGAACAATCTAATCACAAGAGTGAGGTATATTATGTATATGTATGTACATGTATATATTATAGGGTCAATGGATAGACACATGGATAGAGAATGGACGAATGGACATATATATTGACATATTGATGGATAATATTGTTATTGTATTAATTCAATCATTTCATTATATATAGTCTAACTACCAGTGATCATCATAACATACAACAACTACATGATCTAGTACAACAAAAAGGATAGCTATATAGCTCAACTAAATCGTAGACTACTCACTGTCTTAAAGAAAAGGAAGATACACTACAACAACTCAAGGTAACCAGTCATCAACAACTCTCACTCAGGAGTACTCAAAAGACTACAGGTACTAGTTATTATTGTAATTAACAGTTAATTACTTTGTTTTACATATCACATCAGATGTTGTCAGTATCTTCCCAAACTGGCTGTTGTTCTACAACCAGTACAAGAGTATTGGAACAACTGGGTCTACAACTTAATATAGATCAATCTGTACTGACTGTATTAGAAGTAAAGGAGATTCTATAGAACAAATGAAGTACTGGGGGTTAGAGGAATGGTCTCTAAAAGGAGGTACAATGACACAACTTGAAGAGGCTCTACTTCATCTTGACATGAAACATGTCATTCCTGTGTAAGAGCTTGTACATGTACATGTACTTCATGAATGGATTGATAGATGGACTGATTAGGGTGAATCTATGAATCTATTTATGGATGGATTAGTGGATGTGTAGCAAGTGTTTCTCTCCTTAGTAATAGCCAAAGAGATACACTAAATAAACACAATAACTGTCTATGTATAATTTGAACATAAATATGACTTTTATCAGGTTTAATTGATCTACAAGACAAGATGCAAGTCTCCACTGACTTCAGTGATAAGTCTATACAAGTCTCTACTGACTTCAGTGATAAGTCTAATACAATGTGACTATTGGAATACACTAACAATCAGGTAACCTATACCTATCATATGTAGTACTTTACTAATGTAATGTTAATGTTGTATAGACTCTTTTGAAGGAATGGTGACAGTAGGAAAGGCTCTATCTATACGAAGCACACATTGAACATGAGCTACTATTAGAAGATGTGGGTTAAGACTTGTAATCCCTAGAGAGGTCATCAAACCATTAGAATCTGTATATAAAGTAACTGCTCAAGGTTTATGGGGTGCGGGCAAATTTGTGTTCCCTGAAGGTAGCCACACTTATCAGTGGGGTGTGTTATATATCAGTATCCAGTTCCTCTGAGCTCAACAAACCAGTTACTGTGAGTTTAATGCATTGTGCTCATATAAATGATGAGAGACAGACACAATATTTGTCATGTGTTGCGCTAAATCTGGTCCACCCTTTAAGTTGACTACTTACCGGGAGGATTGTTCTCCTCTGATTCTCAACATGGCACTATATGTCTCAAAAAGTTTTCTTTAATAGCTATAGTAATCATTGCAGCTATTGAAGTCCGTGGCATTGCAGCTGCTGTTGTTGGTAGCACTGCAATTGCTAGTGCTGTGTGTGGCGGTGCTGTCTTTGGAGTAGCAGGGGCTAGTTGCTTGTGGTGTTATGAGGTTAGGTGGTGCACATTATCTAGTAAAAAGTAACAATTTCATTTTTGAGGGATTTTTAAATTAATTATGTATATTAGGTGATAGTGGTAAAACGTCCTGATTCTCACTATCAAGCTTATGTCTTCTATGATAAAATGTATCCTGAAAAATGGAATATGAAATTTTGCTGTAATTCAAGATTCAGTTTATTCTAAAAGTAATATATAAACTAGACAATAAA
>NW_024534351.1:0-56426 GCF_016097555.1 Gigantopelta aegis
TGAATCTTGAAAAAAAATTATATTAATTTAGTAAGTAATGTTTACCTAAAAATGTTTTTCTTTTTGACACAGTGAAGGATGTGCCCCTTGAATTATTGATCTGTAAACAACAAATAAATGCTACATAAATAATAATGAAAAAGAACAGGTATAAAATGTAGATACTGTTATTATGAAATATGAAAGATCATTAATGCCCATTTCTGTAGTCAATTGTTTTATTTGAGACTGTGTATCACTGACAATACTTTAATGCTTTTCTTTTTCAAATCTATTATTATGTATGTAAATAAACTTATAATATACAACAAGATCATGCATCCTACCTTCATATTAGTATCCTCTGTTTGATGAATTGATTGTTTGCCTTCACAGATAGCTAATTGTGTATTAGTCCTATACATTGTAAATAATAATGTCTTCATAATCACATTAATGTGAAAATCATACATTTCTGGCTTTCATTCTATGTGTGACAACTAGTCCATTCTTGGTTGTGTATCATGTGTTGATTTATTCACACTCTCCAAAAATATACACATGCAAAGTATGGACATTATGCCAGATATATAGATACTTTCAAAATTATTAGTCTGTGCATACAATGAGGAGAAATTCAGTGAAAAATGGCACAATAATCAAGTATATTTAAAAAACATATCACATGTTTACCTCATAAAAAACAGTTTATACAGTAAACTATGTCGTATATCAGGTCTTTGATTAAACTTTGAATGGTGTTGACTGTGTTTTTTGACACCATTGTCAGAATACTGAGAACGTCTTCACGTCTTGACCATTTTTGAATCTTCCATCATACTTTGAATAAAATGGAGAGCCACTTTGTGGATAGCGATGAGCCTCACAATGAGGTTGACAAGGATAAGCCAATAGCATGTCTTCTTCAATAACAATTGCTTCACAACTTTCAGGATTTACTGGAAGTCTGCAGCACTGAATTAAAAAACCTTGGGTTTATCTTTAAGACTTGGACAATTAGCAGTAGAACATTCTCTGTATATCCTTCTATAGAAATGTTCTTACCATCAGTGCCATACACACCTTCTAAATGTCCATGGCTGAGTATGAAGATAAAGAGGCAGTAGTTGTTGGTGTTAATCATGATTTTGTAATAATTTGAAATTGTCTATGCATTTGATCACTGTCAAATTATTATGGATTCAATTTGGAAGTCAAGACTTTCTAAACACTTGTTCGATATACCTGGCATCACGTCTGTTCCAGACCTTGTTTTGAATGATGGATGAGTGAAAATTTCATTGTTTAAAAAAATAACACAAACACCATGACCTAATAATGAATAATACTCTGGGTCTGTATGGATTGATAAGATTCAAAATTAGTACTAACACCAAATATAAAATTAATTCTAAGAACAGTTCATTCATGGTGTGTATATATATATACATGAGTCATAATAAAGGAAAATAATAACTGACCTTGAGGAATAGAAACTCATAATAGTGATCACTATTATCTTACTGAAGCAGCAAAATTTAATTGAAGAAGATAATTATGTAGAAAAAAGCGATTATGGTCCAATCGTATGCCTTTATAATCGAAGATCATGCATGATATCGTATGTTTACTTTGCATTAATCATGCATGAATCTCATTTATATATGATGGTATGGGGGGGGGGGGTGATATAGGGGGGGGGGGGGGGGGGGGGGGGGGGGGGGGGGGGGGGGGGGGGGGGGGGGGGGGGGGGGGGGGGGGGGGGGGGGGGGGGGGGGGGGGGGGGGGGGGGGGGGCAGTTTTTAACAACTAGCTTAGTCATTGTGGGGGGGGGGGGGGGGGGGGGGGGGGGGGGGGGGGGGGTCAGTTCAAGTTAGTGGGGGGATTTTGTAACTGCTGCTGTATACTTTGGCAGAGCATACAATGCCCAGCGTGGTCAGTAAAAACAGATATGGCAAATTGCTATCATTTTTATATAAGAATACTATTTATTATGGTATGTTGCTATGAAATGATTCACTGTCAATAAACTAGATCTGAAGACAATATCTATTTTGTGATTTGTATATTGTTATTTTTTTTTATTCAGCATCTTAAAATTGTTAACATGATTATATATACAAGCCTCACTGCCCACTGCGTGGGCGAGGGCCCTAATTATGCAATGGAATGAATACATATATAACTAGTAAAAGAAAATAATAAAGCTAACAATGTATAAATCTTCAGGTTGACATCCTTTTATTGGTTTTACCAATATTCTTTTCGTGCCTGAAGATTGCTGTTAATATGAGAGATGCCCAATAACTTTAGCTTTATGGTCATCCATGGGGGGGGGGGGGGGGGGGGGGGGGGGGGGGGGGGGGGTTATGGTTACGATCGAGATTCTTGCTGTGGTATAGGCAAACAATCAAGAACTGCTCTCTCAAGATCAGATATTGCTGCAATGGAAGTCTGATGTAGTTGGTCCAACATACGTTTGTAACTCTGCCTGTAATAGCAGATTTATCTTCGGTCAAGAGTATGTGATTAATAATGCTAGTTACAGTAGTAAGTAATGTGGCTCGACACTTGAATATTTGTTCTGTCAAGCTCTCATTTCACCACGTTTGACAAAATCAATTCGACAATACTTGAAGTTGGCTTCTATGATATATAGTCTGACAAGATTGTTTTTGAGTGGACAGTTTCGTTACTAGCAGGTAAAAGACTGGCTACAGGCAATCCAATAGCATACGATAGGACAGAAGCCTGATAAATTCCTTTTAAGACAATGTTTGATCCCATCTTGACATGGAGAGTGCTGTAACTCTCTCTTTGGTCAGTAATGTGTTACATAAGCTTCTCCTATGTTGGTTTTTATTTGAGTAATCAGCTCAAGTGTGTCAATGAGTTATTGGATATTTCGAACTAAAAATGTAAGAATCAAATGAACAATAAAAAGTACTATTAATACCATGAAAAATTCAGATATTATGACCTCTACAATTCATAACTAATATGAAATTATATACATGTATTATAACACATTCATATACAATTTTTTATACTAGTTGTTATAAACACTCACCTTGTACATCGGATAAGGTTAAGGTCATACTCAGATGGATTTTGAGATACTCTATGCCATAATGTTGTGTTATGATTAATAGTGAATTCTAATACATGTCTCATTAGAATAAAGATCAACCTGTTGAAACTGTGAAAATTGTCTTAGCTAAATGAGGAATTATGGAGCTATTTACATCAGTTGAAATGTGAATACAAATGAACTTTGTGGAAGAACAGTTGTTTCCAGCTGAGATCGATCACGGATGCTTTCATCCTGTAATTTTGAATGACTAGAGGTTTGAAATAAGAAGAATTTGGGTACTAGGAGAAGTTGATGAGCAAGACATCAGAAAAAATGGACTAAAAACGTTCTCTTTTATTGTGAATTTTTTCCTTTAGAGTCAGACAATGCATTGGACGTTCCTTCATGAGAATGGACAACAACTAGCGCTTCAAGCTCTTTATCTTGTATGGACATAGTACTTGTTTGATGCACTTACGACGGAGTTTGTAAAAAGGCATGACAACATAATGCAGCCTTTTTAAACACTTCACAAAGCTGATTCACTTCAGTTGTGTAGTTGAACATCCATGTCTTTGACTATGATGTGGTGGGCTCATGTACCATTGTGACGGTTATCTATTACAATACATAGTCCACAGCGATCATCTTTTCTCAGTGGGGGGTGAGCAACAATTAACCTCACCTTTCACTACAAAAAGCCAAAAGAGAGAGAGAGAGAGAGAGAGCAAACAACAATAATGTGTAGAAATGCACCAACAGTATAATACATGTCATAATGCATATTTAAGTCTTATGCAAAACAGTTTTATTAATTATTGGCCTGTCATATTTAGAGATGTCTATAATATGTATTAGTGTTATATTATATATATATATATATATATAATATATATATATTATATATATATATATACTAGAATTGAAGGATAAAAGAACAAGAGCTCTCGCTTTGTAGCTGTCTGACAATCGACATAACATGTGAAACTTGCGAGGAGTAACAGCAAACAAAGCAAGAGCTCTGTTCTTTTGTTCCTTCAATTCTAGTCTAACCCACTCTGTCTAAACGATATCGAGCACTCTTCAACCAGACTTAGATATTATTATTATATATATATACATACATTTATATATAACTATACTAGTAATATATATATATATAAATTGATGTCTATATGATTTTTGTAAATATACCTGATAAGTTCTCTATTGACTGGTTTAGCAATCTGAAACGTACGTTATCATCATTAGAAGATGAAACTTGTATCAAGATGTCTGTCGTTGCATTAATAGCGCTGAACACTAAATTTAAAAAAGAAAAGTCAAATTATAATAATAACAAGTTATTAAATTTACTTAATAATCATGCCCCATTCAACTACTTTTATTGTTATACAACAGATCATATTTTGATAGTATATGTTATATGAATTGTTAAGTGGTGACATAAGCAAGTCTATGACATATATACATACACTTACATGATGTGCCAAACTCTTTGACATGCTCTGTTGTGTGACTTTGAACAAAACCCCTATTAGGCCAAGTGTTCTGTGATGATACCATCTCGTGTTCATTCAGCTTTGTTATATAGATGAATTTCGGGGAGACTCTGAGTATTCTTTTGGAACCAAATTCTGATGAAGTAGCTTTGGTTTTATTGAGTTACACTATATAGATGAATCATACTTCTGAATGTTGTGGCTATAGTATATCAATTACTCTATAATTATTTTGAATTTCAAAGAAAGATAATAAAAAGGTCATGAATGTCTAAATCATGAATAATATTAGACCATATTAGGAATCTTCAAATCTGTTTTTGCTAAGCACTAAACTTACTGTTAGCTTGTCACATCACTATTCAAAAAGGTGCATGATTGTTCAATAACACTCACCTTTTTAAGGTCAATTTTGATAGTAACAATGAACGACGTGTCTGGGCAATTTTTGACGAAGACTATATTGACATAATGTAGAAATCTCCACTAAAGTTGATTTAGTGACCATAGTCATCCATACTACTGAAGTCTTCAGTGGGTCAGCATTTTTTTGATTTACTTGAACAAGAGCTTGAATGAATGGTGTCCCATCAATTAGGAAAATGATATATGCTTTAGAAAAATCGCTGAGTGGCAAATACGACAACCATATCTTTCTCTAACGCTTTAGGATCATAAAAGAAACTATTACATTCAAGGTCTCTGCATGACTGAAAAAATGAACGCGTTTTTGGCTTTCCCCTTTAGAGTAGGACAATTTTCAGAAGTGAAGTATGATGAATCTTCCCCCCATCAAATAGATACACATTTGTTCGTCAGTCCATATTGCCCCCCCCCCCCTCTTTGACAAACCATGACTCAATATAATGATAAAAAGACAATAGTAGTTGGTATAATGTTTTTGTTGCCTTTCCTTTAATAGTTTGTGAATGCCATCAGATGTCAAGTTTGAATAATGTTCTCACTTTTGAATCCAAGTTTTTTGTTTGTTTTAAAGACTTTCGAGGGTGTTGTGGATCTTTTTTTTTTTTCTATACTTCCTGTTCTCTTTTCTAAAGTATTAAATTTCTACATTGTTTATGATAATTACATTGACCTCGACCACAAACAGGATAGTGGGGTGACTGGAAATAGAAAAAATTAACACCATGGAGAGTAAACAATGCATGTTATTCTTGTGTTTTGCCTCTACTTACCATCAGGGAGAAGCCCCATTTCTCTTGTTCTACTGATATCGCTGGTCGTGGTCATGATCATAAGCTGACTCAACAGTTAGGGCCATGAGATACTCTAGATCTACACCCTTCCCATGACAACATGTGAGGGGCAATGCTAGCCAGCCAGTGTAGGCAAGAATATACAATAGTAGCCCGGTGACAGCCAATTAAATACAATGGTTTTAATTATGAAATAATTGGCATTTGCCTTTTTTTTTTAGGGGAAATAGTGTTTTTCCTTTTTTTTAACAGCTGTAGTGTGGGGTCGTCCCCCCTTAAGGTATTCAACTGCAACTTTCCCAAGAGAAACAATCCCTGGAGTAAAAATATGCCTTGTGACAGAACTTTAAAATAAATTACAAAAGTCATTTGACATGAACTTTGGGTTTTTAGAAATTCGTAAGTAAAATAATAGCATCGTTATAGGACTCAGTTGCTGGAACCCCCCCAGTACCAATTTTACCGCATGCAATCATGCCAATCCATTTTAGCATAGCAACGGAATGTGAATAATCATAATTTTTAGCATACACTGTAGGAAAACCACAACGGAGGACAGATTGGAGAACCCAAGCAATATAATAAAGTACACGAACCACACTAAAACCCACAGGTAACACTAACAGCAAGGCAATATTATAATAGTTATACACACATGAAGAGACCCAGCAGTACACAGACAGATTGAACACCTGAGCCATGTAGGCATCATGCAAGCAAAACAAAAGAAGTATCACACATATTAGGTAAATTATGTAGCATTTTGTGAGACTATGGAGTAGGCCTAGCTCCACAAATCTGGTACCATACATCAGTGTTATGTTTTGACGGAGAGAACTCCCATGACAAAAAAAATCCCTGATGTAATGTGATTTAAATTATTCATTTATGAACTGTAATTTTATGAATATAGATAGGTAGGTAGGTAGGTAGGTAGGTAGTCATGGGTACAAACTTGATCTATTAATAATTTGTTATTCATAAAATTTTGTCCAAATGTGGCTTTGAGTGTAAAGATAACATTAAATATAAGAAGTCTTAATTGTGAGTGTAGTCGACATACATGTACTCTGAAGAATGACTTAGATCACCACTACGCCCACATTACAACCAAGTGCCTAGAATATAAAAAAAATTATAGCAATTTTTTTAATAAACCCATATCTGGAATACTATAACCACACCACCCAAAGCAAAACAACTTAGCTAATTGAAAAACTATAATTAATAATGAGAAATAACTGTTTGATCATTGTATCATCCAAATATACTCACAATTTATAGTCAAGAGGTCATAATCTCTTGTTTGATAGGAATAGGATCTTACTACATGACTATACAATCTTAAAGTTTATATAAGAACAGGTGTTGCCAAAGCAAATTGGAACAATGTGATGATTACTTTAGTGGGAAAGTACTACATAACTTGCGTGATATTTCCCTAACCATACTCTACTGCCCCCTATATTAAAGTGGTATACTTTCTTTGAAGGGAGTCTCACTTCCTAAGGAGTGACAATAAATAATCTAGTTTACTTTCACTATTATTATCAATGACATAGTATATAAATTAATTTTTTTAAATTAATTTTAGTGTCATTAGATGTAATACAAGTGACTTGCACTAGTACTTAATACATATAGTACTCGTAATTAACAACAAACTAGATCAACTTGTCATAGTATATTGAATTGGGTGACAGCACTTGTCCCCCCTGCCACTAAACACATCACAAAAAAAGTAATCATTTAAACAATATTGTTACATTTGTTTTTATATTGTTTAAATTGGTATCTTAGACTGTGTCAAATACTACTTTATCATTATAATAAACCTTATACAAACACTCGCCTCTTCATTATTTGTCATTAATTATATAAGGATGCACTACGTACCACACAAGGGTCTTTTTTAAAGAGCTGTTAGTGTTGGGACCTTATACACAAAACTGTCTTAAATGTACAGAAGTAATTGTGCATTTGACTTCCATTACTACTTTTTAAAAAATTTGTCTATTTTAAAGTTAGCTTATGCTCCTTACTTTATACCAGTGAAGCTGTTATTACTTTGATGTGGGGTTGCTATGACAATCAAATATGTATTAATTATTGTACAAGGTCTTCAATTAAAAGGGTTGAGTAAAAGTAGAATTCATTTACTTTGTTGCCTTCAATTTGTATGGGAATTAAACAAGTTGGATAAGTCATGACTCCACAACACTAAATGATAGCATGTGAACAGTCCCATTGCACCAAAGTAGTCCTAGCAACCTCAGCATAAAAACAATTGTATGATACAGAGACCCGATATAGAAAATGTGTCACTCTTTTTTAAAACTACAATGATTATTATTTATTTAAATAACTAAAATCAATACCAAAAAGCTAAGCTGTTGAGTCCTTTTTTTTGATCAAAAACAGCGGTCCAGTGAATAATAAACAAAGGCTGATAGGAAAACCAACAAGCCATAGAAAAAAATTCCACATAAACCAGACAATGTTTCATTCTTAATATTTTTTCACTCCATTATGTTCAGAATTGTGATGTGATTGCCTCACGTGGATAACTTGCTTCCCCTTTGGAGAAAATAGAGGATGCTGGCTGGTCAAAATCTGTACCATATATGATATGTTCAGATGCCCTGCTCCCCACCTCCATCTAGTATGGGGACATTGCATTGAATTATCTAGGATCTGAAAAAAAATAGTGATGAGTTAGATAGGAATATATAAATACTAATGATAATGATTTGGTTTTGATAATAAAATGTAAGTTAATTCTTAGCTAGGAAAAGGAGAGACTAAAACCATTAGTTTTTTTCCTTTCCCTATTTTAAACCCCCCACACACCTTATGCTCTTTCAGGGGCCTCAGGGTAATTCACATCCCTTTCCACACCTAGTAAACATGTATGAAAGTGACACACTCTTTACAACCCAACACAGTAATTAATTATAAAATCATTCTATAGTTTTGTGGGCAGGGACCAGATCAAAGGACATGAGAGCTGCCAAAACCAAATGATGTCATAAGCTACTAACCAACCCAAAACTATTATGACAATAGTCCAGTAAACGCTCTTATCCATTAAGTATTAAGAATACCTTTTATAATTAGAGAGAGCAAATTATTTTACTATATAAAAAAGCATTTTTTATAAAATATATTTGGTTTCACTATGTGTTAACAAAATGAGCACTAGCTATTAGAGAACTGAAAAACAGAAATCCAATATCAAGTGAGTAGCATTCCTTACATGAAACAGTGTCTTAGGGCTAAATTTTCATAATTTGTATATTAGCAATCAGGGTTGGGTGTTTATTAAAGAATTCCATGATTAGATATGAATTGATTTATATGCTAAATCCATCAGTAATAATTTTTGATTATGTTTAGGATTAGCAGACAAATTTAACAATTATGCGACCTCCTGATTACAACGTCGATTTTTTTACACAACATCAACATTTAAACAACTTCACAAAGCTCATTGCATCTAATAAACATTAGTTTGTGCAAAATTTAATCGTTAGCCGACATCAATCTGGCCTAGATACTTTAGCCTAGAGCATGTGCCTAAGGTCATGTGCCTTTGCACATTGCATGTTCATGCCGAAAGCATTCAAGCAAACTTAATTTGATAAAAAGTACGATAATGTGATTAAAGGATGCAGTTTATTTATGATTATGAATAACGTGTTTGACCACTACTGTATATGGGATGGGGTTGATTTATAAACCCATGTTGATGAGTACAATTTATTAATATGATTATAATCACCCCATTGATTTACAATGAATGCCCACAAACAATTCAGTCAAACGCTCAAACAGTTAAAATACCTTTAAGATTAGAATTAATGGGGATAAACCCAACCTAAAATACTCAGCAACTTGGAAACAGCCAATCAGTTTTTGTTTTAGCCGTTCTTACAAAGAATGGCTCAGAACAATGTTTTCTTAACATGAAAAGAAATTAAGAATAGACAGAGCCAGTTTACAATATTATTTTGTTGTATCATAACATTGGTTCTTCATAATGAATGTTTACAATGAAGGATTAGAATCTGCTTTAGTGTTGATGGTGGGTGTGTAAAGAATTTCACACTTATCAATGAACCAAAGAATTATAGACTAACCAACCTATTTGACACAATATCACACCAAACTTGATCGTTTACATGGTTATTTGTAGGAACAAAATGTGGGTGTAAAAATCTTATTGTATAAATATTATTGGATGCATAACGTGTTGTATAGTGTACTTAAGACATTTAAAAGAGGCCTTTTTAAAAAAGCAGTTGCAAATTTCTATGTTTTAAACTGTGACAAAGGGTATTTCTCAATACACAAGAGATGGCATTTCTGGATCTAAGGGATACTACCCTCAGGAATGATAAATGCAGCATCACTCTGAGTGCAGTGGTTAGCCCTCTGTATAAAATAAATAATTAAATAAATATAACTAACATGACAAAACTCCCACTTTATTGTACACATTGATATTGTTGTCACTATATAAATAAAATCATAAATTAAAAAAGTTTTAATTCCCTTTATATCACTTTCAATACCTGTTTTAGTCAAACTTTTCAATTTGTCCAAATTTAAAGGTCATTGCATTGCAAAAACGAAGAGTTAACAAATAAAAGAGGCTGCTTAATAACAGCTGACGAGCGACATCTCTGGACCAAAAGGAAGCATCCATGGATCCATTGTACTATTCCATAACTGAATATAGTACATATGTACAAGCATCACACATTATAATGGAGATTACCTAAAGTCTGGATCATCATGAAGTGTCTGTATCACAGTTGTGGCTCCTAACGAATGACCCATGATGACCGGTGACTCAGTGTTCAAGCCGACCTTTAAACTGATTAAAATCAAACTCACATCCCAAGTGCCTAGCATGTTTTGCACTTTGTCACCTTATTTAAAAGCCGAGTAAAGCCAACATTCAGAAGCTCTCTTCAGAGCGTGTAGAACACTATTGAAATGGCCAAAAGAATATATAATCATTGTAGATAGAAATTTATTATAACTAAAAAATATTCTATTTTTATGTGTTTTAATTCCCCCCTGTCTATGTCTAAGAGGATAATAGTCTTTAGGTGTAATAAAATGAGATACCCACTGAGTTTTATAGTTGTCATAATCTCCTTCCTGCACACCATTCTCAGGTTCACGACATAGAAAACAACAAGATGATCCATCCTTGTGTTCTAGTGCTGCCACTAGACAACCCATGAGAAGCTAGATCGCAGCGAAAATACTACTATATGGAAAAAAACTGTACCATACCATGAGAAAAAACAATGACTGGAAAAGTGGTGGTGGAACTACTCAGATTGAGTGTCATAACGTGTTCATTAACAGATGATTGTTGTGATGTAGAGGTAGGATTAAAAACCAGTAGAGGTGCTCCTAAACGCGCTGGGATTTTTGGATCTACAAAATTGTCAAATTGTTGTCATATGTCATTTCTCACTTACCCAATAAATATATTGCTAGAGCAGCCAAACAAGTTATAAAATTTCATTGTGACAAAAATGTAATACGTTAGTAAATGTATTCTTGTGAAAAGACCATCGAGTGAACTCAGAGTTAGCAGCTAGATTTGAGTCAGTAGGATAATAGAGGCGAAACACAAAACAACCTTCGGGTAGTAAATGAACACAACCTACTCTATAAATACTGAGGTGTGGTTGACTGATCCTTTAAATTACACTCTTGGTCCATCTTTCCATTGTTTGTGAGATTGATATTAATTATCTCTACACAAGTCGGGTATATCCGACGGACTTTCTTTACAAAATGCGAACTTCAAGTGTATACTGATTACGACTTAACTAGCAATTGTTTTTCCGTCCCTGCCTAGATTAATAGTGATTTCTAGACGTAATCAACGTAGGAAATTAATGACAGCCACGTCATAAATATCATAGTAGCATGCCGACCATGTGGTTAAAATTTACAGGTAACTCATTGACCACAACATTTATGTTAATTTGGAATCGAGTTAGTACAGAAACTTATTCAGTTTCCTAAACATATAATTGTAAATGATATGGATGGACTATGATAAAAGCTAAAAGTTATGTCGAATTACTCACTGTACAAATTTGTTAGTATGTTGTACTATTACAACATCACAATTCTCTAACTGCGCCACATCACATGAGTCTTGATTTCCTATTGTTCTGCTAATGTAAGCTATAATATTAATTTTACAGTGTAGTCCATAGATATTTAATTATAGCATTGGCAATAAAAAGTAGTAACTATAAAGGATCATTGTGGATGTAGTATATAAATCCTACATTGATTTTATTCTTGCTGTGTTGAATTAATATATAGTATCTTTAACTAAGTGCAATTTCTTTCAAACATTCAATGAGATGAATTTTGGTCATAGTAACTGCGTTAATATAAACAAAGACAGCTGTTTATCATAAAAAAACAATGTACCACATTTAAAAAGTGATATAATTATATTACTGGTTGCCTGTTAGGATCTCAGCATTAGACTCAAGAGGCGCTAAGTTTTTTTTAAGGAGAGTATTGAATGAAGCTTCCTTAATACGGCTGCATCTATATTAGTTACTACATGCGATCCATTTCACAATGTTAAGTAACAAGTGAAGCATACTCAATGTGGACCTTAAAACAAGGAATTTATATGAATGACACTTTGTTAGTTAATGTATGTACATGCATTGATTGATCAACAGCGCTATTAAATATTAATACAGTGAAATTAAAAATATTATATTAAATTTCATACAGTATAGTGTCAATAAAAATATAATAAGTTTTAGGACAACCTCTATACAGACATCGAAAACAGACATCTAAATTGCGACCTTTAGAACTAATCTGTTTTATACAATGGCAGTGTAATTTAAATACTTGTACTTATAGTCAGGGTAATATATTTGTTATCTTGTTACTTGGAATCATAACTTTTCAGTATTGGTATTTTACTGCGGCTTCCATGATTTTAGTCTGTATAATAGCTAAATAGGGTTTTATAAAAAAGATTTTACACACATCAGCATTTCAAATTTGACCTTTATCAAAGTACAAATAAGTATTAATAAATTGAAAAAAAGAGTAGTTCTTTATCCAAATCGCTATAGCAAAAACCAAGTTGCATCAATAGAAGCTCCTGATCTCCCAAAAATAAGAATACAGTTCTGTTTACTTACAAACATGGTGTTAGCTTTTCACTCATATGGTCAATAAACATGGCGTTGTTCAAGCCAAAGGTTCTGTTGAGATACTATATTTTCTTACTAACCGTGCATGATGACCAAATGATAGCAATACTCTTTTCTCAATATGAAAATGGATTTTTGTTTTGTGAACGACATTGTTAGACCTTCATGTAGAGAGGGACAAGAAACTAGTTCTGAAGTGTTAATATAAGTGGTTGATATTCTTGGATCGTTGAGGTGTCATACCATACCTCAATTTTTTTATATTCAGCAACTGAAATTATTTCATAAAATGAACTCCTCCAGTCCTCCAGATGTTTTGTTACCAGCATGAATTTCGTTAGACCTTAAAAAAAACATGATCATAAATATACTTTGTTATATCAATGTATATATGATCTCATATAAAAAGTGATTGTAATCTACTTATAGTAGGTGATGTTAGTGATCTGTTCTTGTAACACATCATTTTCACTTGCTTGTATCCAGTAGATGTTTTCGGATCAGCTCCCTTCAGTCTTTGGAGATGAAGTATGCTTTCAGCTAATGCCAAAGTTAATCACAATGAGTATTAAAATGACTTGATAGTTTGTATATGATTGACTTCATCTCTCTCAATCTTATTGTTGTAGTAATGTTTTTATCGCTTGTTATAAACACAAGTTGTTTATGGACTGAACACATTCTTAAAAAGGAAGTTCAGTCATCAAGTCTTGGTTCATGAGTCATGTCCTGAAGGTTGTTCAAAACATGTCAGTAAAGCTTTTTAGACTTAATAGTATTGATGTAAGGGAAGTTTTTTGACAGCTAAAAAACTTAATCTTTTGATCAATCTCGGACTGTATTTAGAGATCACTAGATTATGTTTTTCTATGCAATTGCACAATTATATAGTGGTATTAAAATTTACCACAGAAAACATGATTTAGCTGTCAAAAGATTCCAGAATCATCCGGGTGGGGAGGGGTAAGTTACTAATCTTGCAAGCTGTTATAAGGAGAAACATTTTATTATAATATTTATTAATATTAACAAATAAACAAGAGCAAAAGATACCACACAACCTATAAATCAATGAAAATATATAGTACCAAAAATGAAAAGAGCTAACTAGTGTACATGAAGAACTCCTACATATAACAATACGCAAAGACCATTATCTCATGGCATGTAGTACTTGACAAAACTGTTCTCTGTGTTTGACTCTTTAATTCTAGGATTGAACACATTAGTTATTAGATCAAGACTCATGTCATCAAGTTTATCATGGACACAACATCGTACGAAAATGGATAAGCTAAATTCACTATATGACTTATTAAAAACAGACCATTTTGTTACTCATATATTAATAGTGATTTTTAGACTAAGTAATTATTACGCATGCAATTTCCATAATAGCATAAAAAATGTAACAAGTCTTTGTTTAATTGAGTCGGTGTTCAAACATGTAGTAAAGCTTTTGTAGGAATTAATAGCATTGATGCAAGCAAGTTTTTGCATCTAAAAAACTAAATCGTTTGATCTATCTCTGAATGTCTATAGAGACAAATAGATGATGGTTTTCTATGCAATTTGGGAAAATATATAGTGGTATTAACAAATCTAATTCAGCAACATGATTTAGCTGTCCAAAAGATTCCCAGAATTACATTCATAGTATATTAATCATGCAAACTGTTATAAACTCTCTAGGAGACAACCTTTATTATAATATCCACAAATAAACCAAGAGCAAAAGGACTACCCAACATCTATACTCAATGAAATATATATCTCCAACTTGACAAAAGCCAAACTCGTGTACATGCAGAATCTCCATAGACCAATAGCAATGACCATCCGCCAGGCTGTAACCAAACACACACACAAACCCCACCCCCCCCCCCCCCCCCCCCATTAAAACCCCCCCCCCGCCCCCAAAAATACTGAAAATTGTCTCTTTGTTTGACTTTAATTCTATCTTGAAAAAACATTAGTTATTCGATCCAAGAACTCATGTATCAGGGTTTATATTGACACACTCATATATTAGTTACTGAAAAAGGTAAGTAAATTCCACTATATGTACGTATTAAACAGGATTCATCGATAATTAGTGATTTTTAGACTAAGTATTAATTATGCATGCAATAATAGATAAAATGTAGCAAATAGACATATAGACATGGACAAAAAAGACAATGGATGAATGCATAGACATTTAGATGCATGGACAAATAAATAGACTGATAAATGGATAGATATATAAGATAGTATGATGAAATCATTAACCAATATTAGAAGGGCAACCAATGCAATCCATGGGCAGATAACTAGGCGAGATGAGAGATTAGATAGGAGAATGGTTGAATCTGTGGATAATAGATGAACAGAACAAAGAATAAAATAGTGATACATATTCAATACAGCATACATATTCATTAAAATTATAGTTTGTCACTAAGAACAAAAAGCTAAGATGTTGCTTTGGGTGGTGTGGTTAGTAATGATTAGACAAATGATAGTTGATACTATAAGCAACTGGAGGAACCTTTGAATAGACAGTCAAACCACAGATGGATGAATCTGTTTGGATGGATAGATACATAGATAGAAGAGATCAATAAATAACAATGGAGGAATGGATACCATAACACCAGATTGACAAATGGATAAGCATTGAAGATTTCTCAAGGAACGGTGTTAAACAAATATTACTTATTAACTTGAGCCTTGTTCTTTTGGTGCTATTAGTGAGGTAAATGAGACACTAGTTTGAATTGTAGATATTGCTAACCATAATTAAAGCTTGTATATTAGATCAACACATGCCTATAAATCAATACATAGTACTAAATGAAAGGGCCAATAAGTACAGCAACATGAAGTGCATGCTTCAATAAAAAATTAATACTATTGCCTGGACCCTAAATCCGAAACATTAGAACTTAATGTGTTCATTTTTTATGGAGTATGCATTTTTGTGCTGTACAAACAGCCACTATGTCACATATAGTAACAAAATGATTATAATCTCATGATTTAACGTTGTATAATTATACTATAGGTCTACTATTACTAAAATAAAATATTTGCATTAGTCTTGGGTTTGTGTAAGGAATTCCACAATGTCATTCCTACGGAGTCTTGCTTGAGATGTTACAGTCACTATCATGTTACTAAATTTCATGGAGTTTTCCAAAAATGTATTACTTTGTTTAATACATTTTTTATACATATAAAATGACTTAGTTGCTTGATGTAGTCTATATGGTAGGACAGCTGATAACGTAAACACAGGAAAAGATGACTTACTGTGGTAGCTATTTACTATTACTACTTGTAATTAATGGTCTGCTCTTCCAATTACACAGACAGCCGGTGTCATTTGTGTTTGTGGGCCCTTAATGTCTCATGAGTCAGTACATGTTAATGTTCGGTATAAGATTAATATTTTTTAAGTCTTTTCATTTAGTGCTTTTGTCAATAATTGCTTTACAACGAGTATAGTGAAATGAATTCATATATGACTATTAAAAGTTGTTTAACATCTTCAGCTTGATATTTTGTGTTGGTTAGACAAATATGTCTTCTCATGGCATGAAGATGATGTCAAATTGAAGCATGCCATATCTTAGTAATCTTTTGTGGTTAAAGTCTGTTTTGAGATTCTTGCTGTGGTGTAGGAACAAATTGATCTCTCAAGATCAAGATATTGTTTTACTGCAATGGAATTCTTGGGCATGTATGGAATTATGATGTAGTTGGTCCACTCTATTTTTTAACTCTATCTGTAAATATCAGATTTATCTTCGGTTCAAGAGTATGTGATTAATAATGCTAGTTACAGTAGTAAGTAACTATGTGGCTCGGCCACGTGTTGAATATTTGTTTGTCAAGTCTCATTTGTAAACTATGTGTGACAAAATCAAATTTCAAAATACTTTGAAGCTTTGCTTTCTATGATCTATAGTCTGATAAATTGTTTTTGAGTGACAGTTTCCATACTAGCAGGTAAAAGACTGGGCTACAGGCAATCAATAGCAAGTGATAGGGCCAGAAGCCTCAAATACAATACCCAAATTCCCCTTTTTTTTTTAAGACAATGTTTGATCCATCTATGACATGGAGTAGTGTGGTAACTCATCTCTTTGGTCAGTAATGTGTTCAACATAAGCTTCTCCCTATATGGATCATTATTGGATATTGAAAAACTAAAATAAAGCATAAAAATGAACAATAAAAAAAGGCTTAAATATCATGGAAAATTTAGTTGTACGTAATATGAAAACGTGGTCAAAGTTTCTAGTACAACCAGGAAAACTACTAACTCCTGGTTGATGATGATGATGGTGGAGGACAATGTGTCATATATAACGTCATATCAAAGTATTATGGCTGCTGAATACAAACAAGAGTTAACCAAATGAATACATTGTCGATGAAACTAATGAAAGTTCCATCTTTAAGCAAAAAACCATGGAGGCAATGAGGTTTCTCCATAAAAAGCACCATTATTAAAAGATTTGCTGGACACATTCCCTCTTTCCATCCTTACAGTCTGGTATATTTTATAAGATTTATCCATAATATTTCTTCCTAGTTATTTGCAGAAACTAGGCGAATTCTTTCAAAGCCCAAATTCTTATTTCAGCCAGAGATTCATGGGCTTCATGGGTTCCCAAAGTTTATTTTCTTGTTCTAGAAATTATGTAATAGTAAAGATGTTAAGGATTTTAATACTACAGTTGAATCAAGAGGATAAATCTCCAGGTATGTTGTTTCACATTTTGAATTGATACAAACATGAAAAAAGGTTTAATAACGTTGTAATGGATGAAATAAAACAATGGTGTTGGTTTTTCAGATGCTGTTTTTTTTATCCAACAAGTAGTGCATTACCTTTACTGCTATTGGCAATTCGAGATGGAAAGCAAAGGACTGAAGTAGAGAAGGATGTTGTATTTGTTCCAGTGAGTCGAGTTAAACTTGTAAATTTCATGTACAATATAATGGCTTTCCTTTATAAACAAAAATAGTCAATTTAGTGTACAGTTTCATTTTATAATAATGTTATTATGATTTTTTAATTCTTTGTCAACAGGATCAGTTGATATTAATGGCATCGTTAGACAAGTCAGTTTGCCTACTCCAGCGGTGCTCATCCAAGACTCGGCTGCTATTCTTAATTGTAGAACGTTAAGTCATTATGCAATATGCCAGTCAAAGAGGTTCCTTTAGTCTAATGGCAGCATTTTAATGGTTAAATATGGAATATCCAAAAAGAATACAAAAGGCTCTTACAGCATTAGAGATTATTGTCTTGATATTGTCCCAGCAAAGGTAGACTCGAAGGTTGCATCACTTTTTGTCAGCACTGACAAAGATTGATCAGTAACAGTTGGATTGTTAGTAAATGTACTCTATATTGCACATTATTAACTGTTTAGTGATATTACTTAAATTTCAGGCCATAGATCTCATTTATATCATCTCTATTATAGTAATTATTATTATTTAGTATTGTTGTAATATTGGCAAATTTGATTGTATTTTTGATTAACAAACATTCTTAACTAATTAAAACATTGTATATAATGGTAAAAAATACCACCCCTGATGAGTGGATAATCCCACCAGGGGCTTCAGGATCCACTTTATGAGGTGTGCTATTTGGGACAACTGATTTCCACTATATTTAGGGTATGTGCCAAACTGTTTTTGCAGTTGATTATGAACCTCTACAATTGTATTCATAACTAATTGAACTCTATGCTATAATTAGTGGAATTCTAATCCATGTCTCATAGAATAAAGATCACTCTGTTGGAACTTAAAAATTGTCTCAGCTAAATGAGGAATTATGGAGCTATACATCAGTTGAAATGTGAATGCAAACTGAATTTTGTGGAACAGTAGTTGTTTCCAGCTAAGATCAATCCATAGATGCTTTTATCCTGTAATTTTGAATGACTAGAGGTTTTGAAGTAAGAAGATTTGGGTACTAGTAGAAGTTGATGAGCACAGACATCAGAAAAATGACTAAAAATGTCTTTTATTGTGAATTTTCTCTTTAAAGTCATACAAGGCATTGGATGTTCTTCATGAGAATGACAACTAGTGTTTCAAGCTCTTTACCTTGTATGGCACATAGTACATTTATGTAGAGTAATGGACTAATTAAACTTGTTCAATCCCCATACAATGAAGGCTAAAATAATAAGATTCTGTATATTATTTTAGGTAGCAAAGTAATGAGGAACTTAATGCTGATCCTTAAGTTGTCCCATCCTTGATTTGATAATGAAATATGTTGCTTAAAATTGTAAAATAATACATTTCAAATAGTTATGCTAAATAACCACTTCAAAGTAATAACAGTGTATTAGGTATACTCACTGGTTTGAAAGAAGGGTCCACAAGCCCACTTTCAATTATCACTGGTAAAAATATCTTATGGCAAGAAGGTAAGTTAAACAGGCTATATCCCCATGATGAATACAATACAATACAAATGTCAATCATTAGTTCGCAGGCGCGATTTACATCCTCACTGAGATATCTCAATAGACTCACAGGAATCAACTATTTTAAGGATCAAAATATAGAATACACAAATCAGACAAGGTCCTACTTAAATACACAACTGAAAAGAGCAGAGCCTCAAGTCATAACGACAAAGACCCAAACAAAAAATATAACAAAAAACACAAACAACCAAAGAGATGGCTAAGGGACAGACAGAAAGGAATAGCTAGGATGAGACACATTAATTAAACCTATCAACACATATACAGTAGTCAACACAATGACACACAACTGCCTTATTACATTCATATACCAACATCATTTAATTATCCACAGTACTTATACATCCTTAGAAAAAGAACAGTTTGGTGTACAATTGGGTTAGACTGAAATTAGCGTCTTAAGAGAAGTTAATGTGAATCATATTACTACATTGTAAAAAATTAATATTGTAGCTTACATTGGCAGAACATTATACAAACCAAAACTCTTATGAATTACTCAGTGTAAGAATTGTGGTTTGTAATAGTACAAATAGTAACAAATTGTACAGTGAGTAATTCTATAATAGTCCATCCATGTTAGTTATCACAAATTGATTGTTAAAATAACTGAATATTCAAGAGTTACTATAAATAGTAACCGTGGTCCATACTTATTTATAGCCATATGCAGGAGGAGTAACTGGAGTCACGTTCGCATACTCTCACCTTTGTAGAGATAGCTAATATCGATCTCACAAACGATGGAAAAGAAGTGGAACAAGAGTGGTATATTTAAAGGATCAGGTATTTTTTCCACAGCCGTCAGGTATTTATGAAGTAGGATTGTGTTCATTTACTACACGAAGGTTGTTTCGTTCGCCTCTATTATCCTACTGACTCAAATCTAGCTGCTAACTATGAGTTCACTCGATGGTCTTTTCACAAAGAATACATTACTAACGTATTACATTTTTGTCAAATGAAATTTTATAACTTGTTTGGTGCTCTAGCAAATATATTTATTGGTAAGTGAGAAATGACATATGACAACAATTTGACAATTTTGTAGATCCAAAAAATCCAGCCCGTTTAGGAGCACCTCTACTGGGTTTTAATCCTACCTCTACATCATCTGTAATGACACAGGTTTTAACATTCATTCTGAGATGAATGGAGTAGTTGCCCCACCCACTTTTCAGTCATTGTATTTTCTCATGGTGTTGGTAGCAGTTTTTTTCCATATAGTAGTATTTGCTGTGATCTAGCTTCTCATGGTATGTAGTGGCAGCACTAGAACATAAGGATGGATCATCTGCTTTTTTTATATCGAGAACCTGGGAATGGTGTGCAGGAAGGAGATTATGACAACTATAAACTCATTGGATATCTCATTTTATTACACCTAGAGAATATTATCCTCTTAGACATAGACAGGTAATTAAAGTACATATAAATGGAATCATAATTTTAGTTATGATGAATTTCTATGTACGATAATTATATATTATTTTTTGGCCATTTCAATAGTGTCTACAACGCTCTGAAGAAGCTTCTGAATGTTTGGCTTTACTCCGGCTTTTTAAATGAAGGTGACAAAGTGCAAAAACATGCTAGGACACCTGGGATGTGAGTTGATTTTAATCAGTTTAAAGTCGCTTGAACACTGAGTCACCGGTCATCATGGGTCATTCAGCAGGAGCCACAACTGTGATACAGGCACTTCATGATGATCCAGACTTTAGGTAATCTCCATTATTATAATGGTGTGATGTGTGTACATATGTACTATATTCAGTTATGGAATAGCAATGGATCCATGGATGCTTCCTTTTGGTCCAGAGATGTATACTCATCAGTTGTTATTAAGCAGCCTCTTTTTATTTGTTAACTCATCGTTTTTCAATCCAATGTTCCTTTAAATGTGGATAAATTGAAAAAGTTGACTAAACGAGGTATTGAAAGTGATATAAAGTGAATGATAAACGTTTTTAATTTATGATTTCATTATATAGTGACAACAATATCAATGTGTACATTAAAGTAAATTTCACTATGGTTAGTAATTTTATTTAATTGTTGTTGAATTATACAGAGGGGCTAACCACTGCACTCAGACTGATACTGCATTTATCATTCCTGAGAGTATTCCCTTAGATCCAGAAATGACATCTTGTGATATTGAGAAATACCTTTGTCACAGTTTAAACATGGAAATCCTCCATGCTTTTAAAAAAGGCATCTTTTAAAAGGTATTAAGTACACTATACAACAATTCATGCATCATTCATTTATACTGTGAACATAGTAGTGTGTGGTTTTTGTCAAAGGTGGTAGACTACTGGACAAGTATAAAATTCTAACCCCAAAGCACAGAGCAGGATTTTAATGCCTCATCAACACCATTCATATATGAAAGAACGAACTGTGTGAATACACTTGATATGTAAATATTGTTACTGTTATTGGCTATTGAGCTATTCTCTGTGTTGAGAATGAATGAGGTAATGAGTTTTAAAACCTATAGTTATAGTTATGACAACATTTAGATTTGACTGCCTTTTTATATAATATCTCCTTTGATTTTTGTCCTTGCCCACAACTATTGGTTCTATAATAATAATAATATAATAATAATAATAATAATAATAATAATATATAATAATACAGTGTTAAGTCTAAAACTGACCTTTTCTAGTGAATAATAAGCACAAGGAAAAGGAAAAGGTGGTACTGAAAAAAGTTCATAATCTCTCCTTTCCTAGCTAAGAATTAAATCGAATTATTTATTAAACCAAATGTTTACCATTGTGATACTGTCTAACTCATCACTATGTTTTTTTAGATCCTAGATATCAATGCAATGTCCCATACTAGATGGAGGCGAGGGAGCATCTGAACATGTCATATATGGTACAGATTTTGACCAGCATCCTCTATTCTCAAAGAGCAAGTTGTCTACTGGGGAATCACGTCACAATTCTGAACATAAACGGAGTGAAAATATTTAGAATGAAACATTGTCTGTTTATGTGGTTTTTTTCTATGCTTGTTGTTTTGCTATCAGCCTTTGTTTATTATTCACTGACGCTGTTTTTGATCAAAAAAAGGACTCAACAGCTTAGCTTTATGTATTGATTTAGTTTATTTAATAATAATCGTTGTTGATTTATTTCTGTTGTATAAGGTTTATTATAATGATAAGGTAGTAATTGACACAGTCTAGGATACAATTTTAAACAATTATAAAAACAAATGTAAACAATAATGCTAAAAGATTACTTTTTGTGATGGTATTTAGGTGCAGACAATGCCGTCACCAATTCAATATACTACTAGTGATCTAGTTTTGTTATAATTATGAGTACTATATGTATTAAGTACTATGCAAGTCACTGTATTACATCTAATGACACTAAAATTAATTTAATTAAATTTATATACTATGTCATTGATAATAGTGGAATGTAAACTATATTATTTGTGTCATTCTTAGGAAGTGAGACTCCCTTTCAAAAGAATACCACTTTAATTAGGGCAGTAGAGTATGGTTAGGAAATATACACAACTTATGTGTACTTTCCACTAAAGTAATCATCACATGTTCCAATTTGCTTTGGCAACACCTGTTCTTATATAAACTTTAAGATTGTAATAGTATATATGTATGAGATAAATGTGTACAGCATGACCTCTGATTATAAATTGTGAACATATTTGGATGATGCAATATCAAACGTTTATTTCTCATATAATTATAGTTTGTTACCTAAGCTAAGATGTTTGCATGGGGTGGTGTGGTTATAATGATAGACAAATGATAGTGATACATAAGCAAATGGGACGAACCTTTGAATAGATAGTTCAAATTAATAAACAACAGATGGATGAATCTGTTTGGATGGACAGATAGATAGATAGATAGATCAATAAATACCAATGGATGAATGGATACCATAAACCAGTTGACAAAATGGATAAGTGTTGAAATGATTAAGGAAGTGTTAAATGTCCTTCTTGATGACATCACTACCTGTCATTTAATGATGATGTCATCAGAGTGAAGTTACACCAAGAACCACCCTGTTATAATTTATTAACTGAGCCCTTGTTTTATTGTGCTATTAGTGAGCCTGGAGGTAATGAGACACTAGTTGAATTGTAAGATATTGCTAACCATAAGCTGTATATTAGATGAACACATACCTATAATCAATAAAAATATACCAAATTGAAAGGGGCCAAAACCAATGTACAGCACATGAACTGCATACTTCAATAAAAAGTTGATACTATTCCCTGGAACCTAAATCTGAACATTAGAAATTAATTGTATTAATTTTTATTGAAGTATACATTTTCTGTGCTGTACAAACTGCTACCATGTTCACACACAAGGTCGTACCTGAAAAAAATTGATGGTAGGAACCCGGACGTAGGCGTTGGTTATCAAAGCATGTTAATAGTTTTTACAGTATAGATAATTAGTTATGAATATAATACATAATTATTATTATACAAAAAATTTAAATTAATTAATAATGAATATAATTATCAGTGAAGTTGATCCCCGGGCCCAGGTACGCCACTGTAGTAAACAACTGATTATAATCTCATATTTAACTTTGTTATAATTATTAACTATAGTTCTACTATTACTAACATAAAAATAAATTGTATTAGTCTGAACCTTTTGTAAGGACATTCCACAATGTCATTCCTACTGTAGTCTTTCTTGAGATGTTACAGTCACTATCAATGTTCACTAAATTTTTATGAGTTTTCAAAAAAATCTATTAATTGTTGAATACATTTTTTTATTATATATAACATACTAAGTTGCTTGATAGTCTATAGGTAGCAGCTGATAAACTGTAATACAGCAAAGTATGACTTCCTGTCGTAGCTACTATATCCTTTAATTAATGAGATTTCTTCATTACAATTACCAGACAGGATGTCATTAGTGTTTGGCCCTTACCGTAAAATGCCTCGTGATAACCTCTGCTCTCATTTTGCTAAGAGCTTCTTTGGGAATTTCACTATTCAAATTTTTGTCTTTGTCATAAGAGTTGGCGTGTCTTTACTTTTACACCAGTGAGTAGAACTATATATGTATATATTCTGCCTTTGTTTGTTTAAGATGATAATATTAAGTAATTACACTAGAATAAAAAACAACAATCACTGTATCATTATCCCTGTATATTGATTAAGTATAGATCAAATGTTCTTACATGTTTGGGTATCAAGGATTGTTCCAACTAAACTGTAGATTTACTGATGCAGGGTAGGGCACAATAGCTAGCACCTATCATGGCATGGAAAGGTTGACATATCCTTGGCTAAATCTAGCTATGTTAATTTTGACAGTAAAGTTTAATTTATATGTCATATTTTTGTCATATTTCCTTAAATCAATTGAAACCAATATTGCATGAAACCATCACACTTTATATATGATAAAATAAATTTCTATAATAAATGTGTTTATAAGCAAGTTTAAACCCATCTGGGAATATCATCTGGTCGATTTCGAGATGAGAAAGGCCCTCTGACTCTTCAGACGTTGCCCCTTAGCAGAAGTCGACATTCTCTTGGGGGGGGGGGGGGGGGGGGGGGGTGGGGGGGGGGGGGGGTGGGGGGGGGGGGGGTGGTGGGGGGGGGGGGGGGGGGGGGGGGGGGGGGGGGGGGGGGGGGGGGGCGGGGGGGGGGGGGGGGGGGGGGGGGGGGGGGGGGGGGGGGGGTGGGGGAGGGGGGGGGGGGGGGGGGGGGGGGGGGGGGGGGGGGGGGGGGGGGGGGGGGGGGGGGGGGGGGGGGGGGGGGGGGGGCGGGGGGGGGGGGGGTGGGGGGGGGGGGGGGGGGTGGGGGGGGGGGGGGGGGGGGGGGCGGGGGGGGGGGGGGGGGGGGGGGGGGGGGGGGGGGGGGGGGGGGGGGGGGTGGGGGGGGGGGGGGGGGGGGGGTGGGGGCGGGGGGGGGGTGGTGGGGGGGCGGGGGGGGGGGGGGGGGGGGGGGGGGGGGGGGGGGGGGGGGGGGGGGGGGGGGGGGGGGGGGGGGGGGGGGGGGGGGGGGGGGGGGGGGGGGGGGGGGGGGAGGGGGGGGGGGGGGGGGGGGGGGGGGGGTGGTGTGATGGGGGGGGGGGGGGGGGGGGGGGGGGGGGGGGGGGGGGGGGGGGGGGGGGGGGGCGGGGGGGGGGGGGGGGGGGGGTGGGGGGGGGGGGGGGGGGGGGGGGGTTCCTGGGGGGGTCGTTCTTATCTATTATTTTTCAGTAACTTCTCATACTCTGTAGATCTCCAAGGAAAGAGGTCTCACCACAAGAATACCTCCCCCCCCCCCTCATTCATTTTCTTTGTTACTTTCTTCATGGGACATAGTGTCAATTTTAAGTGCCTAAGCCAAGCGTCACGATGTGATTGCATCACTGAAACTTGATTTTTGAATATAGCTCGTCTCTCCTCCATTTTCTCATGTATAAAATAACACAAAAGAGTTTTAGTGGTTCATAATACTTAAAGGAATATATATCAAAACAGCAATAATTGCAAACAATATATATAAATATACCGTCAGTGGAGGAAACATGTGAAGGTAAGTGTTAACGTTGGTTGTAGTAGATGATAGGTAAGACTTTAGAACTGGCTGTGTGATTTTTTTAAGTCTTTTGATTTATAACTACTGCTATCGGTTGCTATTTCCTTCTATTGCGATTGATAGGTGGTCATTTCTCAGACTTTGATACGCGTCTCGTTCTTCTGCAGTTGTCCGTACATTTTTTCTAAGTCTTCCAGAAGCTGGAGCTACAACTAGTTTGTAAATGTACGTTTTTACCGTTCCATTTCAGGTTCAAAAAATAAGACATGTTAATATCAGAACGCAGACTCATTACAAAATTCTTGCAGCTGTCTTCACAGTTCACACTTACGATCGAAGCATGTGCTCAACGTTTGTGGTGGAGGAAAGTAGGCGTTACTTTCAATGCTTTGAAATGGAGTTCTGTCCAGACAAAGTTTTCTTCCTTCATGTACTATGTACGCCCTCATTGTAAGAAGGATGTCACTATCAAACGTAACAGAAAGCACAGAAGGACTTACTTTGTGATGATAGTTGGATTGTGAGTGTAGAGAATCTAAGAAACACAAGGTGGGATTGATTCCATTATGAAAGTGTGAATTGCTAATATGTTTTTGCAAGAAAATTTGTTTACCATGAATAAAATAAAAGAAGGGGATGATTGCTCCATAACGCACTAAAATTATCTTTAAAAAATCCTTCCCCCTTTCTAAGTTTATGATTGTACTGCATGATGAAAGTCATTATTCTCTGTGACAGTATAGTATTTACTCATGACTATTTCTTCATCATTGGACTACAGAGGCACCAGAGCTTCACACAAATTCCTGAACACACAGATCTTGTTTGTTGAGAGAAGATACATGGAATCAGGTAATCACAAAACTAGCTTTGTGGCTATTTAATGTTTTTTCTTATATACTATAGGAAGAGCATGTTTTTGCTCCCTTTAACCACATAGCTACTGTGATACTATAAAAGGAAGGATAATTGGTAAGGTTAATGTTTCCTATTTTATTCTTTGATGCACTGTACAAACTCGGTATTTTAAGACCCTACATTAATATTGATAACAAAACTTAATAAAAGTTAAGTTTTGTTTCCTTTTACAGAGGGGCATTGGGAGGAATATTGAAGATTATTACAGTGACATTTGAAAAGAGATCAACAATGCTCCTTACAAACCAAACACCACCTGAGCATTGATTCAAATGAACTTGTTACTGAGCTGCTGGCTTAGCTATTGGATTGTATTGTTTCTTTTAGGCTTCAAGGTTAAAACATTACAATTCCTGAGAATGCCATTGATGAATTGATTAAGTGTATGTCGAAAGTATTTCATAATTATGGCAAAGTATTCAACTTTCACTCACATTTTAACAACAAGTTTTCAACTTCATTAATGGCTAAAAAACAATAACTGTTTCACCAATACCAAGTCGAATGTTCATCTCATTTTTGTATGTCCCAGAATTTTACTGTCCAGGAACATGGTCTCATGTTTTCACTTTCACAAGGGAACTGCATGTGCTTCAAACATAATTTACTCCTAACCATCATGTAAAGAGATTTCGTCAAGGAAAACATTACACTCTTGACCAGTCAGACATCATATTATCAGACACTCTTTGTTTAAAATTTTGCCAGAAAGTGGAAAGTTTATATGGATTCAAATGTCATTACACCCATAATGCACAGCACTGTCATCTAGTGAGATAGTGAAAAGCTATGGCTCTATACATGGATTTTGGTTATTCTCTTATGAAAGATATAATGGTATCCTGGCAATCAGCCACATAACACACAAAAACATTAATGTAATGTAATAATGAAGAGATTTTTTTTGTGACAATACATATCCTCATTGTCCCCACTGAATCATTTAATTCTGAACCTGCTACCATTATTTACCAAGCTCAATGCTAGGGAAGTTTGGGATGTTATCAAACATTTCAATCAGACCTTAAAGATGAGGCAAGTACTCATTCCCCAAATACTTTACCTTTGATGTCTTAACAGACAAAACATGTAAGTTCCTCTAATATTTATGCTAAGCTTCACCCCAAACGTCTATGATTTCCTCTCCCAACTCAATTTACAAAAAAGTACTTATCAATTAACCTTCATGGAAAACAATTTCATTTGCTTCAGCTAAGGACCTCAACACTTTTGTTGCTCTTGCACATTGGATGAAACGATCTTTGGACCATTTCCTAACTCCTTTGTATAACCAATTAGAACGCAAGCCCCAGCTTAGTTCCTGTAAAAGATACATCACTTTGGTTGTTGTTTTCCTTTTGGAGTGTTGGAATGAGGTTTCAAACTTACCAATAGCTGTTTGTTCGTGGTATCTCCCCCATCAACAATTTGGTAGGATAGGTAAGCCTGTGCAGATTCTGGTGTGCTGACAAATTGAACACAAGTTATTTGTTTGTGTCCGATTCACTTAATAAAGCAGCATTGTTCATTATTCAAAGATACTGTATCAAGGACGAAGGTTGCTACAACTTTTAACCTCTTATAGAGTGAAGAAATCTTTGTTCTCTTAAATAATAATGTATTTTTCGAACACTTGTGCTCAGACAAAATTTCATGTATTATTACTATAGACACAACTTAGGCATTTAATGACTGTACTAAATTAAATTCATATAATATTCATAACTCATGATCTATATATTAACCAAATGTGACCTATCTATCCATTATCCTACGCTACCTAATAGGTGACATATTTGACAACAATAGGTAAAACAAAATTATTTCCTGGATATGAGAATTAGCTTGACCCAAAATATGACAATATACTGCATCAAGGTAGGTACAGTAAATCTCCAGGATACCTCAAGCTTGAAACGATCCTGTTCACTTCCAAATAAGCCAATTTTAAGGATAGTTGGCTTTTTGTCTAGTGTTAGTTTAAATGAACAAATTGTAGCAATTAAACTTGATAACGTGTCATTTCAATTACTATAATATACTTATTGTTTATTATTGATTTATTATGTTTTAGTGGCTTCCTTATTCAGGGAAGTTTAGAGGGATCTAATTAATCTATCGGTGGGATATTAGCAACTTTTCTTTTTCTTAGTCTCGTTCATTGTGGTTTCGATGATGAGAGTCTTGGTGATACAAAGTTTTCTCATTATCTTACTCACTGGGTGTTTATTCTGTGGACATTGTATGTCATGTGGGCAGCATATTTGATAAAAGTTACGTTACTTTAGAAGTTTTTCCTTTGTCAAAAAGACAATTTTGCAGATGGAGATACAGGAGGACCTTTGTAATCACGAGTGGTAATTGATGATCGTCCATAGGGTGTTGTTGGCATTGGTAATGACAAGGCATTTTGTATCAGAAGATCCACTGGGTTTTATACACAACTGTCATACTGGTTTTTTTTTAATCAATTCTAATTGTAATAATTTTCTTGAGCACTCCTTATAATCCTGATAGGGACTTTGACTATTTCGGTTTTGGTTAATGTTGCCATCATATGCTATCAGGAATCTTTGCTGTTGTTGATATCTTATTACAAATTGTACCGACTCGAATTCTTCACGTTATTTATCCTTTCGCATTTGGAGCTGTGTATGTAGTCTTTAGTGCTCTATATGGATGCTGCTGGGTGGTTACAATCATTATGGAAGCTCTTATATTTATAGAATTCTAGATTATGATGGTAATCCCGTTGGTGTTGTGATTACGATTTTTCTCATGCTTTTTGTGGCTGCACCGCTTGTTTCAACTTGGATATTCGTGATGTTTCTTATTCGTGAAGCTTTTCTTTAAAATGTAGAAGTATTGCTGTGAATGTATTGCTGGAGGAGATGATTATGAAGTGTAGAGGAAACCAGGAACATTGAATTGAAAACCATTTCCGTAGTTTAACTTTTCATATGTACATCTTTTTGAGAATTCTTCCAGTGAACTGCTGTAGTAATTAGTTTTCAATCTATAGTATAGTTTTTAAAATTTAATACAGATAAAAAGAAACCAATGTACTCATACTGCTTATTTTACACATGCACATTTTTTTAATCATATTTGCTATCAACACTTCAATAGATTTTCAACTAATATGTACATATTATATAATCCTTAATGTCTATGTGGAACAGGATCTCCTTTGTCATTGATAAGTTTCAACACATGGCCAAAATTATATATGTCCTAAATGTTCATGCTCCTCTAAACAAACGAGTTTCCATATGTCCATATTATGTCATTGGACATTTACAAGACTGCACCAGTGGCTAACTATGCCCTACTCATATTTCTCTCCTGTTGACATCCATCAACTTTATTCTATCTACTACAGTTATTATGGATGACAATAATGGAGGATAATTATGGTAAATAAAAATAATCACAGCAATACATGTACAGTTAGATCATCCATCACCTGACACTTATATGCACTCAGATATGGAATGATTTCCTACACTATTTGTCTGTGTTATGTATAAAGATTAATGAAGAATTATGAAGGAATAGTAAGGAAATTGTAGGTATTACTTAATAATAAGTTTACATCATATCCAGTGGCTGGTCCTATCATTATATTATTATGCTCTTTTTTAAAAGAGAGCATTAATATAGGTATTGTCGTCAGTAGCATCTGTGCATAATATTAAAAAATAGATCACTTCTTTTACACACAAAAAAGCAAGGTATATTTTTTAAAAGATAAAACTTTACAACCTACTTGTACAAAATTACAGAAATACTTACAAAAAAATTAAAGAAATTAAACACAATCAATTGCTTTTCAATTTTGTTATTTAAGTTTTTTTTAGGACTCTATATTCTTATTTTGAATTGCATACTTCACTAGGTATATAACCATTTAATTGAATATCTCTGTCATGCAGATTGTCTTTGTGTATCTTAAGTCTTTTCTGTGTTCTTCCTGCCTGCCCTCTTTTTCATTAGATACGCACAAAATGTTACAGAGAGCAAGAAGAGAAAGATAAATAGGGCAAAAGAACCTAGAGGTGGGCCCCTACTATTAATTGCAACATTATTATTAGTGGTCACTGGAGGAGTAGTAGTAACAGCAGTGGAGTTGGCAGAGTATTATTACTATTAACAAAATATAGACAGAAGTACATTATCACAATAAAATTCTACTTGTGTTGCAAGAAAGACCATAAACCCCACAGCACAAAGTACCACAAGTAATCTCCTGCAATGACTTCACAAGTACCACCATTAAAACGATATTCTCCTCACATTCACCAATCACTAAGACATATATAAGTATACACATACTACATATCTATAGGACAGTATACCTGCACTATCACATTGTATCTCCTGTATAAACCAGTAGAACAAGAACAAGTGTTGTTACTTACACAAGCTCCATAACACCAGCAGGATCACCAGATAGCTGTAATGAGATCATGCACATATTGAATATGTACATTTAAGATCATAATTGGCTTTAATGAATTCAGTAATTATTTCTAGTTCTTTTCCTGTGGTCTTTAGTAGAACTCACCAATATTTAAATCACCAGTAGCAGAACAACATCAAATAGCACAAATTTGTCATTACCGGACAAATCTAAATTGTTAGTAACAAGAATACTTTCATAAATAGTATTAAAAACCTCAATAGCTTTCCCTCCAATTCCAATATCACTAAAATCGAAATGATTTAAATCTTGGTTTGGTATTTGGTTTGTAGAATGTCTCCCAACTTCCCTTCTCATCATAAGTGAAAAGACTTAAATCAGGATCATCAATAATCCCTATAAAAGTGTCAATGATATTGCATAAAAGGTATATCCGTACATGTTTAGTCCAAACTGATAATGTACTTCTTGAATGAGTAGAATTTAAAGGCAGACTAGCACTAATATTACTTGGTGGGAAGGTCATCTTCCTTTTCTCCATTGTAATTACCCAAAAGACATGAGTGCTGCAGATAATAATTATCAGAGAGTGTCACAGCAAGATCTGATAAGATGTTGTTGTCTTCAAATTGAACCGTGATGGTCACTGACCTTCGCCAATATTGCTGATTAGAGTCCTATTGCCTTTAATCGGTAACTGTCAGTTTGTAAACTGTAGGGGTTGAGATACTCAGAGAAATCAACTTCATCGTCCATTAACTATAGCTAACCAGTTTTGTCATCGGAATCATTTCAAACTGTACAGTAAGTATAAATGTCAGGTGTTTTCAGCAACTATGGTAAGCAATATGACAGTAACCACTTACCAGCTAATTTTTGGTTACTAGGTGTTGTTAATAGGTGTTCAGTCCATTCGGACTTGTATGTAAGTGACTTGTTCCAATGACTGAAATAAAGTAAATGCTATCGGTCCATGTCATAATGTAATGTGTACTGTATGTCAATTCCCCCAATGCACTACAAATGAGGATCACCAACGATGGTCGAGCTGAAAAAGGTATGGATTATTATAACCCTTATAACTAGATATAATCTGGAGGGTAAGATGTATTGACTTTCTATAAGAGAAGTGATAAGGATTAATGCACCAAAACACTGTTTGGGAGTGTTAGGAACCGTTAGTTATCGGTAACATCCCAATAAATGCCTCATTGTAACTCAGCACATTTGGTAAAAATCCTCAATAATTATACTAGTATATGTGGGTCTGAGTAATGAACATTAGTATGCTATTCCAAGTAGTACACAAAAGATGCTGGTAAGTATGCTATTTCATTGTAGGGACTAACTGTTACTATTGTTGCATAAAAGGGTCAAATGATGTGTTTATGGGTACCTGGGGTGTTCCGTGCTGGTAATCTTCACAATTATCATTTGGTCTATGATCATTATAACGACTACTCTACAAGCCCGATAGATATTTCCCATCCACATACCAAGTATATGTTAACAACATCATTGAATATCATAACCGTTAAAGGTAAATAAATTAAATTAAGACCATACATATTATGCTACCAACCTATGGTTGATATCCAGATTGTTAGGATAAAAACTAATAAGACTACCACCATCAGTTCCTGTTAATAGGATTACCATTGCTAATACAAACAACATTGTTGACTGGGACTATAAGATCTGTAATAGATAATATAATTGAAATAGTAAACTATAAAATTTGCCAATACCTTACCCAAACATTGGACTGCCTATAGCAACTCTGTTAGCTTCGTCCCTCTGAAAACTTCTTTCCTCAATATATTCCTGTATGAGAATTCTCACGTGTATATCTGTCCTCTCCATCAGCCTGTTTTGCTTCTTACAGAGACAAGGAGGTAGTTCCTCTGCGATTAACATTAAACCACTGCAAAATTTATATACCAAGCTTCACTTCTAGACGAAGGGCTGCTGATCTTGACAATTTCTCTTTGCCTCTTCTGTTAAATTTTTTCAATCACAATTGCCACCCACAGCTCTTCCAATGGAACGTAGTATACAACACCCCTGCAATAAAAGGCAGAGCTCTCTTGCCAATGTTATGGTTAAGCGTGGCTGTACTAAGAGACACTTTGATCTGAGCTAGTCTCTATATGAGTGTGGTGGTCAAGTTCTTCAAAATTAGGAATTGTCACTTCAGCTCTTTCATCAGGATGGGATATCTGTAGCTAATGATAGTGGTGACTCCCATTGATCCATTGTTTATGTTGTATAGTATCTGTCAACAAACCAGCAATGTAAATACATGTACTATATAAAATGAGTAAATAACTTACAATTGTGATATTCACTGTTGTTGACATTATATCAAAACAGCGTCCATGTTAGTGCTCTAGCACTCCAAGTAATATTCAGTCTTTCTCCAACTCCAAGACTGATTTCACCACCCTCAATTTGAACATCTCTTGAGTCAACTTCCCATGGTGATACTAATTATATAAAGAAAATAAAAGTAGCTAGCCACTAATATGTTTCTATCATACTATATCTGAATTGTAGTGCCACCCATAAGCACAGCAGTGGCTCGAGTAATTTAATAGCCAAATCCACAATAGCATCTTTATTAGTAGAAGGGACTACACAAAGACATTTGTCATCAGTGAGGTAAACACTTCAGTTTCAATTTGACCAATATGCACTAGAATGTCATCGTCTGCTCAAAAACTGGTTCCTGTTATAATAATTGTTTCTCCTCCCAACATACTACCTACTGAACGACTACTGTATTATATCAGGAAATGACCCTAATATTCAGACAACATAGCTATTAATATTTAGTATGTCCTATTACCTTCACAATTCCACTCCAGCATCCTCATAGTGTCTACACAATCTTACACTATATGTGTTCCTACTACACTCTAAATAACCTCTGTTCTGATCCAGAACATTGAATATTGGATAAAAATATGGGACCAGATCCTCTACCAAGAAAGCCACCATAGCGAGCTTAGCTCCGTAGTATAGATGGAATAAAGATAAGAGAGGTTGTATTGTCATATGCAACTGTACCTGAAGGATATATCCTAGTTGTTGCAGACTACATTAGCATCTACAGTGCTCCAAACCATTATCACATACTGTGCCCCGAAACTCCATTTAAAACAGATTTCCACTCTTCCTTTAGTGATAATACTACTTCCTGCTAATCTTAGCTTACCATGAGTACAGTTAGCAAAAGTTACAGTTGCATCTAATATAAGTACATTATATAAACTTAGTGTGCAATGTAACTCAGCACACCTGACCAGACAAAACACCAGCCTCAGCTAATGGATTACAAGTTGAAGTTTCTCCTCCATACTTTACAGTACAGTCAAATATTGACGTTTTCAATACCAATACAGTTAAACAGAAGTCAATGTTAGTGGGTATAAGTGATGTGGTGAAACTTTTCTACCAGCAATTGCACCTAATATTTATATTGATTTGCTATGAGTCAAATAAGTCTCACATACCATAAGGAGAAAATCCTTGTTGTTTACATATCACAGAGCTGCTGCTTTATTCCATGTACTATCACAAATGGTACCCCATGTACGATTGACACATGCTTCCACTCGACCTATCTTTGACTTAGGTTTCCCATAATACGTACCTCACCATCAGTACAGAGCTCTGTAATGCAATATACATTAAATAAAAGCTGATATGAACTTTCACATTTAATACCTTCACATATAACCCCTGCAACTTCATAACTAAAACAGTGCAATATACTATAAACATTTCCACTACAATCCAACAATTCTCTTCAGAACCCTTACAATCTAAGGTAGCTATCATTATTGGAGATTTTGTAAGCCATATTGAGATCTATACTTTGGTATGGAACCTTTAAAGGAATAAAAAGAAGATCCTAAAGATTTTTTCAGCTAACCAAATGCTTGATATCCAAGCTGGTTTTACAGACTACATTGCTATCGGTGTTTCCCCAGCTATCATCGCAGACGTGCCCCATACTCCACCTTATACAAATTTCAAACATGTTCCTTGAGTTGGAGTTAAGCCCTCCAGCCAGTCTCGCATCACCATTAGTACAGTTAGCAAATGAGTATTTGAGCTATAAGAAAACACAAAAGGTGGTATATGACATGAATATATGAGGTAAATTACATGCTTGACAGATGACAGCCAGCATCAGGGGGGGGGGGGGGGGGGGGGGGGGGGGGGGGGGGGGGGTGTTGGTCACAATGAGAGGGGGAAACACCAACAGATGTGTGAGGGGTGGGATAGAGACACATTTAAACAAGGTTGTTTCATTTCCAGTACAATTCACTCCATACACTCTAGTTGGGTAGTCATCATTAAATAAGGAACCAAAAGCAGCTAATGCTCCTAAAAAAGGTCAACTTAAAGCTAACAATTGATTATTTTGATTTTATACCATAAGGAGAATATCCTAGTTGTTGACAGATTACTTTAGCATCATTGTCATCCCAATGTTGATCACAATACAGTGTTTCCATGTACCATTGACACACACCTCAACTCTACCAATGAGTGCATTGGTAGTATATTGTAGACGTACTTTACCATCAGTACAGACACCTATGAACAGAAATATATGTCTCTTTTAATTAAACAAAAATAATTTAAAGAACTAAATTTGATAGACCAGTACTGAATGATCATCAACATAATTATAATGTGTAAGCAAAACCAAGTACATCAACCAAGCAAATGAAAACATTATGATTACCTCACCTTCACAACGAACTCCTGCTATTTTCATTGTTTCGACAATTTAGCAAATTATCACGTGATTTTTGACATGCCATTAGTGATTGTTCAGAACCAGAACAAGAAATGTACCATAGACAATGAAGGATTGCTAGCAATTGCAAAGTAATTACTGTGATAGAACATAGAAACCTGAAATGCAATCATAAAATTATCTTAATATACATGACCATATAAGTCTATACATAAGGTTTGAAGTCCAAGTTGACGGCAGGACCACATTGGAATCAGCAACATTCCAATTGTCATCACATACTGAGCCCCAGGCATTATTGTAACATATCTGTACATTGCCTTCATTATCTTATTCCCTCCTATAAGTCTGATATCACCATCAGAACAATTCCTATATTCATTTATGCTAGCTAATAATGTAATACTCATATTTTTAGTTATCTAGGTTGTATTTAAACTTACGGCATGCAAACACAGAAGTAGTCATCATTTTGATCACAGTTCTGTTCTCCATCATAATATGATATGTACAATCAAAAAATGTTAGTCTCATTACAGAACAAGCCAGTTTCAAATAGACCAATAGGCCACTCATAGTTAATAATAAATTGTGTGGTTGCCATCGCACCTATAACGACAATTGCATATAATCACATTCAAAATGACTCTTTACCTACCATATGGTGAATATCCTCAAGTGGGAACAGGCCACACTAGCTTCTTGCTTTGTCCAATGATGATCACAGATTGTACCCCATGTACCATTAATACATACTTCAACTCTTCCTCTCAACACTGGCACCATTTCCTAGTCTAATAATACATGTGTTAGTACAAGTAGCTAAATGCAAAAAAAAATTAAACCCAAAATTTGTCATTCTAAAAATTTTTAAAATTATTAAAATACTTACCCACGCACGTGAACACCATCTACTTCATTATTTTGACAGTTCAATAGAGTACTATAATGAATTTGAACAGGTCATTAGGGATTGCTCAGAACCAGAGCAATAAAATGTTCCATATACAAATGATGGATTATCCATGACTCTAAAATAATTACCAAGATAAGATGTTACTCCTGAAAAAAGTAAATAATCATTGCACTAGCTTAAAAGTTGTACCATAAGGTTGATGTCCAAGTTTATGACATACCACTTTTGCATCAGCAATTCCCCAGTAATCATCACATACTGATCCCAAGCATTGTTGTAACATATCTGTACATTGCCTTCATTGTCTGTATTCCCTCCAACAAGCATGATATCACCATCAGAACAATTACCAGTTTAGTTGGCCTTAGCTAACGATACATGTCAATAGTGATATCAAGATATTTTAAGTAAATTAAACTCACTGCATGCAAAATACAGACACATCACTATCCTGGTCACAGAGTTGCCTTTTCATTAGTTATGTTATACATACAGTCCCAAATGTTAGTCCCTCGTTTCCAATACATGCCAGCTCAAATAGCAACCAATTGGCCACTCATAGTTCACAAAAAGGTTTGTAATTTTCCATTGCACCTAAGAACAAACAGTGAAAAGTAATTTCAGCATAAATACAAATATGCAAATTCTATTTTCTATATAATTCATACCATATGGTGAATATCCCAGCTGAGAACAAAACTACACTAGCTTCTTGTTTGTCCAGGTGATATCACAAATTGTACCCCATGTATCATTAATACACACTCTACCCTTCCCTGTAATACACATTTATCTCCTAATCTAATATCACCATCAGTACAACGAGCTATTAAGATACATTATTATAAATTAGTTATGGCAATAAATGTATAGCTTACGTTCACAAATTATCCCAGCATCATTACTGTGTGTACACAGGGTAATGCCACATGACTTTGATTACATTCCAATAAGGATGACTCAGTACCAGTACAGGCAAGATTGGTTAAGAGAATAGGGCCATAAGCCACACCAAATAAGCATTGGAATTAAGCCTTATTTCTAGAGCCAAAATTATATTATATTGATTCAAAACAATGCAGAAACAAACCTAATGGCAAGTGTCCTAACTGTGTACAGACAACTCTAGCATCACCAATGCTCCAACCCTTAGAACAGACTGTACCCCAAACCTCATTGATACATACTTCAACTCTTCCCTCATGAGGTACATTGCCAGCTACAAGTCTCACTTCACCATTAGTACAATTGGCTTGCTCAGCAAATACTATATTTTAAAAAGTGAACAATTCAATTACATATGACTAATTCACTTTGACATTGAACTCCAGCATCATCATATGTGTCCACAATTATATAACACTGCATTGCTATGGAACAGTTCACAAGATGATCTTCACTTCCAGTACATTGATGTTAGTAATACCAAATGAAAGTTGTCCTTCATTATAGGTTATCAATTGGAATGGCACCTAAAACATTAGCATATCTGTATAATTTTGTCAACGCAGGGTTGTTTCATACCATAAGGAGAGTATCCCAAATCTCTACACACAACTGGGAATCTAGAACGTCCCAGCTCTTATCACAAATTGAAGTCCATGTTCGTTCAACACAAATTTCAACACGGTGCCCTGCATAGTTAACAGAAGAACCTCTCAACCTCACGGTTATCATCCAGTACAAGCTCTTGTTAACAGATATTAAACAGTGATACCATAATTATAATAGTGAGTTTGTATTACCAATGCAAACTACGCCAGCAGCTGCACCATCTCCACAATTTATCACAGCATCTGTAGCATATTAAGGACATTCTAGAGAGAATTTTGATTTCCAGAGGATTGACAACCAAATTAGAAAGAACATTAGAATGCTAGGACTATGTCCAAAATAGCTATGATACAATGCTGTGGCAACCTAAAAACAAAGAAACAATATCACATTCAAGTATACTTCATTAATACCTGTTAATTCATGTCCAGTTTGTTTACATACAACCATTAGCATCATAAGTACTCCATAATTTTATCACAACAAGATCCCCAAAAGTTATTAAAACAAATTTCTACTCGTCCTTCTAGTTCATTGATACCACCAACTAAGCGTGCATCACCAGTATTACAATATGTGTCAACAGTATAATTAGTATCTAAAATAAGATTAGTTATCCCATCATAACATTGCTATAATAGAATATATATATACCTTGGCAAATAACTGCTGCATCACTGCAATAATGGTGGCTGTCATTGTAGGGCATGCCCATATATTACTTTCAACACCAGTACATTCATATCATATATATATTTCTGTCGAGATGAATGATAATGGAACTGATCATACAGAGGAATTGCTCCTATAAATGGCACACAATTATATCGTTTTTTAAAAAAAGGATGTACCATGAGGAGAAATAACCCAAATGTTCACAGACAACACTGGCATCAGCATCATGAAAATTGTTTTCTGCATATAGTACCCCCCAAGGTTTTCCATTGAGACAACACTTCTACTCTGCCTATTGTACTATATGCTGTACCATCAAGACGTACATCACCATTTGACATACGCTACATTGCATAAAATTTATTAATTGCTGTTATAATATATACTAATTATACTACCTTTGCAGTAAACCCCTCCGTATCATACTTGTTGTAACTGTTATAGACACTGGAGCAACTAATGGACTTTTGCTACCAATCTAGTAGTGATCCTCAGTACCACTGCATTGGAACTGATATGGTATCATGGTGGTGTGGGCAAATCTAAAAATGAAACTAGAATATCCAGTAGCATCTACAAAAATTAGCAAATGTTATAACTTAAACTATAAAAGAGAAATAATAAAATGCCTTGATATGAAATCCAAGCACTCCACAAATAGTGTTTGGTACATTGTAGCCATTGTAATTATCAGCACATATTCCAAACCACACATTATTATACCATATCTCTGTTCTTCCATTCATTGAAGATGATCCACCAGACAGTCTTATCTCACCATTAGTGCAGTTAGCATATTCACTTCATAGTCTGCAATATATTTCAAAACAATACAAAGAATAATTATGTTAATAATCTTACCTTTAAAACAAGCTATTGCTGCATCATCGCGAGGAAGGACATGTGTAATGCATTAGTCTATTATGTGGACAGTCTGAAATACTTAACTCACTCCCACTACAATTGACATCAATGAAGTGATGTGAATGATACTTTTCAACTTTTTAATGTTACCCATTGACAAAGAACCTATTATATAAGTAATTCTAAATAAGGATATCGTTATTGTCACCTAGACGAGAATATCCAAGTTGTGCACATGCAACTTTGGAATCGATGTCATCAAAAAAGTCACTACCAATAGTACCCCATTATTTTTAACACACAAATTTCAATACGACCTATTTGTTGATTATAGTTGTCATAAGGAATAATCCAAAAATCTCTATCAGTACAATCTGAAATAATGACACTATCACATTGGGGTAAGCAATCAGTTTTATATACATTGACATCTCACTGCAGTTATACTCTTTAGTATCACATGAAGACGTTTTTTGTGAAAGTGATATTTGGTACAATCAATCAGATTACAGCAGAGTTAGCACATCCAATATCAGTAAATAACATTGGGTTTATTAGCACCATTAGGAAACTGACCAATATATGCAATTCCTCCTATAGAATGATTATTACTGGGTATTACTTAAATTCAACCTTGTTTAAACCCAGTGTCTGACATATCACTTTAGCATCATTAGAATTGATTTGTTTATTTACGAGATTTCCCCAAAGTCCATTGATACAAATGAGGACTCTCCCTTCATTAAAACTAATCCATCAACTAGTTTGATATCATAGTCAGTGCAGTTTGCATTAGTAACACTTATGTCTGTAAACAGGAAATTACTTATTGAATTAAAATCCTGAATTGCACACCTTGACAAATAACACTAGCATCTTCTTTGCTTGAACAACTTGATCCAACACTAACTACTTCACTATACATACAATCAAACAATGTAGCTTCGAGTCCTGTACAACTCATATTAAATATTGTGTGAGAAAGGTATATTCTCTGTATAAATGATGGGTCTTGGCAATGGCACCTATATAAGTAGTTATATATTGGTACAAGTCAAATTCGATAATTTTTAAAGATTTTACCATAAGGAGAAAATCCCAGTTGTCTACAGACTACACTAGCATCAGTATTATCCCATAGTCATCACAAATAGTACCCCATGTACCTTTATACAAACTTCAACTCGACCAAAGTCGTGTTTGTAACCTCTATCCACCCTTTAAAACTGTAACATCTCTATGTGTACAGAAGCTAATCACATACATAAAATTACAAAATGACTTTTTGTATGCTAGCATTACCTTCACACTTAGCACTGCATGATTTACATGAGGAAAGCAGTAAGCTGTATTATGAGGACAGCTAAGCAAGTTGTTTTTCACTACCAGTACAATGAAAATTAGAGAAACGTGCTTCAACTCCATAAATATATGTGAATGCAATTGCTCCTATAGAGGAAGGACATGTGTTATTTATTACTCACTAAATCATTATATCTTACCAGTAAAACCCACTGTCTGCAAACGACTTTGGCATCATTACTCCCCCCCACCAACCACCACACACTGAATCCCACTGACCATTATAACAAAGTTCAACTTTGCCTTCATACTCTGTCTCTCCATCCATTAACCTGACCTCACCATTAGTACAGTTGTCTACATATGGCACTACATATGCAAGAATAAATAAAAGCGATTAAGTGAACTATTTAACTCACATAGACCCTCACAGAAGCATCTTCATTATCATTACAATTATGCTGCTGAACTGTATGTAAGAGCAATTAAAGACACTGTCTTCAATTCCAGTGCAATCAGATCAAAAATATGAAAAAACTTCTAGTCTCTTGGTAGTAACCAGTACGGGCAATAGCTCCTAAATAAAGTGATGCTTAAAATAAATAAAATATCAACACATACCTTCTCCAGAAAATCCCAGTTTGTCTACATGCTACACTGGCATCATTGTTATCCCAGTAATCATCACATATAGTACCCCATATGTTATTGACACACACCTCAACACGTCCTATAAATCGACTACCACTATTGCCTTCTAATCTAATATCACCGTCTTCACAGAAAGCTGAAATAAAAACATGACAGTCAAATAGATATCATGGATGTAGCTTGTTGAACTCACATTGGCATCTCACTCCTACGTCATCACCATGACTACTCTGTTTGTTGTTAAAAAATTCAAATTCACATTGCAAGCTCAGTAATGATGTCATTATGTGTTGAACAATCCACATAGTTAATAAACAATTGGACCAACCCCTTCTCCAAAATAAGCATTGTGAAGCTTGACGCCCCTTGAGTTTTAATATGTATTGTTATGTTTGATATTGCATATGGTAACTACATATACCTGGAGCAAAAATATCCTAGAGCATTACAGACAGTTTGAGCTTCTTCATATCCCCATCCCTAACTATCACTTATAGTACCCCAAGCATGATTTACACAAATTTCTACAGTCCCTTCATAGTCTGTGAAGCCTCCAAGTAGTCTCACATCTCCGTCAGTACAGTTGGAATAGTAGAGCCATAAACTATAATTATGTTAAACAGGCTACAAGTATCCATTCAAAACTAACCAGGACATATAACATTGGCAATCCTGTGAAACTGAGGTACAACTTGGAGCATTAATAATTGGACAATTGAGTAAATGATCTTCAGTTCCAGCACAATTTAATTGGAGTATAAAAAGTGGGGTCAGAGTTATCATAGTACAATGTAGTGGGCAGTGCAAAGAGAACCTAGCAATTAGTAAATGCATTGAACATTTGATGATATAAGTTAAACATCATACCATAAGGAGAAAAATCCCAACTGTTTACAGACAACACTAGCATCGTTATTATCCCAATAACTGTTTCTACAGAGTGAACCCCATATTCTGTCAATACAAACTTGTACTGCACCAAAATATAGTCACCACTATATAAACGAATATCTCCTGTAGTACATGGCTCTAAACATAAAGCAAATTATTTTAAAGAAATTAAAATATTACTATTGGTACCTGCACATGTTAACTTCACAACTTTAAGATTAGAACACATATTCAATGCTTGAGGTAATAGATGAACTACAAGAACTGAGCCTACTTTCACTACCAGAACAATCCAATTTAATGAAATATGATCGGATTGCTGTCATCTGTCTGAACACTTTCAAAAGTATTGTCTAAATATAGATAAATGTAGATTATGTTCGTGTGGTAACAGTATATATTATGTATACCATATATAGAGGTAACCAAGCTCTTGCAAGCCACATTAGTTTCACTATTGCTCCATTGTGCAGTCATACACACAGCACCCCAAGCTTCATTTCCACCAAATATGGAGGATTCCCTCATTTGATTTTGAGCTTCATAGAGCCTCATCTCTCCTTCAGTACAGTTCACTGGGGCTTCAATTGTTGCTGTATACAGTATTAAAAAATCAAATTGTAATTTTTCTAGCTATGATTACTCTTTTGGCAAAATACAGCTTAACAGGACCAGAGCAGGACAAGGAAGATGAAATGTTATATGACAGATGTAAATGATGTTTTCATTTCCTTCACAACGAACATTAAAAATTTCGTAAGGATAGCCATCATAATTTATTCCATATATTATATGAAACTTATAGCCCCTATAGAACATACAATAGTTATACAATTACCCAAAACATGTGTATTTACCATATGGGTGAATATCCTATCTCTGTACAGACAACACTAGCAAGATTGTTATCAACTACTGAGTTTCCTTGACCACAAAACTTTACTCCAAGTACCATTCTTACAGACACGTATATTTCCATGTAGAGTACCTAACAGCAGAATACAGCTCTACTTCACCATCAGTACATAGAGCTATATGATTATTAAAGTCAAGCTTTTGTGGTAACATTAACTCACGTTCACATTTAACTCCAGCATCATGGTAATTGTTACATTGAGGATATGTGTATGGGAATTGATTCAGTTCACATTCAAAAAGATCATTCAGATTGTATGAACACTCAGAATGATAGATAAAAATGGGAAGATTGCTAATGCCAAGTGAGAATTCTAAAACTAACACCTCCTAAAAGTACACATGCACACAATGAAAGTTTATCCGTTTTATGTTGTTTCACCTTGATATCCTAACTGATGACAGACAACAATATCACTCAAAATCAGAACAGCCAGAGTCACAGACTGCTCCCCCAAATTCCATTCATACAAACTTCTACCCTTCCTCATATAGTATTGTTCCATCTGCAAGTCTGTATCTCTCCATAGTGCAGTTAGAAAATGATACATCTGATGCTAATAATTAGAGATAACCATAATTTTAAGCAGTATATAAGCACACTGTTTATACAATGAGTCTAACACCATTAATGATAATGTGCAATTATTTGTAATAAGCATTAATTTAGAATGTTTACCACACTAAACACATACATTGACATATCACTGAAGCATCTTCATTATGATTACAAGAATATCCATTGTTTTTTTGTTTTAAACCATTTTGTGGACAGTCCCATATAGACACCTCTTTTCCGTACAATTCAAATCATGATATGAATTGCCAGGTTTCCTTCAGTATATGCATTAGTCAGTGGCTGAAGCTCCTAAGATACACATAACGAAATTCTGTATTGAATTATACATACCATGAGTTAGTATCCCAACATTCCACAGACAACACTAGCATCTTTGTCATCCCGAATCATCACACACAGTGCCCCAAGTATTGTTAAACAAAACTTGTACTCGCACCATATCTCCGAAAAAACTACCAGACTCACATAACAAACGAATTGGCCATTTGTACATGAAGCTATTTCATTTAATTCAAATATATTATCGAGGTCTGACATAGCTAACCTTCACATTTAACCCCACATCATATTTATGTGAACATGTGTAAAAGGAAATGGCCGATATGAGCAATCAATTAGGTTTGATTCCTGGCCCAGAACATCCTACTTGAGACATTAGTATTGGACCTGTTTTCCTTGTCCATAGAGATTAGCACTAATATAAGTAGTGTAACCTAGTGGAGGGTGGAATTATATTATTTGACTTCATTACTTGAAGGATGTGCTCTTAGGGTAATTAGTAGTAAATTGATCTAAAGCCAGTGATTATAAATTATCATAACTTGACTGACATAACATAACACTTTGTGTGCAAGAGACTATGCAAATTATAACAAGCTACTATACCTAAGTCCCTGATGCCCAAGTTGTCTGCATACCACCTTAGTATCAGGTGCTCCCCAGTGATACTTGAAATTAAAATAAATGCATCATACTTAGAGCTACATACAGTACCCCAAACGTGATTAATACAACTTCAAGTCTTCCTTCATATTTTTTGTCTTACCTCCCCCAACTAATCTAATTTCACCATCCTTGCAGTCTGCCATAAGAGTACCAATACCTAAACAATACACCAGTGCACATTATAGTATTAAGGGTGGTAATTACTTTGACAACGTATTGTGGCATCGTGGGTATGTGGACAGTTATAATTTATTAGTCCATTATGGGAGCAATTCCATATTGTTTCTTCTACACCAGTACAGTTCAGATCAATAATATGGAAAGGTTTGTTTATAAAGTAGTAACCAGAGGCAGCATATAGCTCCTTGAATAAGAAATAAAAAGGATTTTTACATATGTACCTGATATATATCTCTATCTATCTATCTATCTATATAAGTCAATATTAAACTATGCCAGTATAATAGCAAAACAGAAGAATTAAGATTTATTTTTTAAAAAACTACCACTATCTGCATTTACTATGCATGCCTATTGCTAAAACAGATTATGTATTTGTTTATAGATGCAGTTGTCAGAAAAATATATCTAACATGCACCAGTCACTGATTGGTAATTTTAGCAATGGTTACTTCTTTTCTCTGTAAGTCATACTATATTAAGCATACCATAAGGAGAATAACCTAGTTGTCTACAGACAACACTAGCATCAGCATTGTCCCAAAAGTCACTGCAAACTGTTCCCCAAGTTCCGTCGACACATACTTCAACACCATAACCTCTATCTCGATACCTCCTTTAATACGAACAGCAAGGTTTGTACAAGCTTGAGCATTTACTGTGCTTGACAGAGAGAAGTACAAAACAAAGTCCAACAAAACTGCAATTAGCATTTGTTGGATATTCAACAGAGTGATCAGGAATGTGTGAGTCTGTGGTTATAAGTACTACAATCATACTATGAATATTGTTATAAAAAAGGATAGGTAATGTATATTTGATAATGGCACAACTAAGGCATACTAGTCATTATGTTAAACATACAATTTGACTTGTGTGTATATCACTTAGTACATACCAAAAAATACACTATACAGTGCCTATGCGATGCCAAGGGTGGAAGACGTCACTGATCTGTGAGTACTGTAAAATTTATCTCAAAGTTATATTACAAATCTGTGGTTGGCAATGTAATGTTCATTTCATGTTGAAAATGTTAAATTCATGGGCATGACTATAGAATCACTGTGATCTGATAAAATGTCATTAATTAAGATTAATCTTAAGAAAATATTGGTTGAATTAGAAAATTATAAAGAAAAAGTTGTCAAACTTATTTTCACAGTTTAAATGAGAGTAAATTACTCTCATTTAAACTGTTATGAAGCATTGTATGTAAAATTTCATTATTATAACAGGATATACCCATGGTTTGTAAGAAAATATTGAGAACTCTAAGTTATGATTGACATATGTAGGAATAGAAGTGGTTATAAATACCATATCTATGTAATATAACAATTCTAGGAATCAGTTATTTAAATGACACAACTACTGTTATGAGGCATTATACATAAATTTCATTATTCTAACAGGATATACCTATGGTTTGTAAAAAAAATATTGAGAACTCTAAGTTATGATTGACATATGTAGGAACGGAAGTATTCTAAATACCATATCTTATGTAATATAAGCAATTCTAGGAATGAGTTATTATAAATGATACAACTACTAACTGATAGTTGATTGTATAAATATTTCTGAGAACAGTTATGATATTAGGATCAGCCCTACACAAGACATTATCTACATGTGACCACATTATAGTGGTAGATCAAAACTCTATAAATACCACAATAATATTAGGTACCAGTATTGATATCAAAATCAAAGTGAATCTTCAGGGCCTTAATGGGGAATGGTAAAAATCCTGGGTTCCCCAAACTCAAGGGTCCTGATCTCTTCGTATATAATGGAACCTTTACAGCTAAAGGATGCTTGTTTTCAAATTAGAAAGTCATTCATATATTGGATTGTTAATTAGAATATCTTTGAATAGAATTAAGTCATTTAAAGATACAGTATTAGTAAGGAATGCAAATATGATAAAGTTTAATTGAAACTAGTATATATAGGACCTCAAAGTATTATGAGGCTCCCACCACACCAATAAAGGGTATTTTCTGGATGTTGTCAAAATTGTGAGACAAAAAGGCTATACCCAACTGGTTCTCTCTACCAAAACATGACATTCAACTTCATAGCAATGTAACAACCTTTGTTTGAAAAATGGGATTATTGATTTGGAACATACTCAAATTTATATAAGAAAGTTATATTAGCTGATCTTAATTCCATTGAACACCACTTAATCCAATATCTGTGAGAACAATCAGGTGCCAAGCAGATGTGAATGCTATAAAACATTTTTTTAATGTTGTTGAGATGAACATGAAGCCACAGTGCTTACAATATAAACCACAATGACTGGCATCACATGTCTTTATAATAAAATATAAATTATGACTTCCAGACAGGATGTACCATTATCACTGAGGCTTACAAGTGAGTCACCTGTGATTGGCCCTTACAGACACAATGGCCTGTCTGCAGTCGTGATAGCTGTTCTCAGTTGCTAATAGTTGATCTTTGGGAGTTTCACTAACTCAAAATTTTGTCCTTGTCATAAGAGTTGCGTGTCTTTACTTTTACACAGTAAATGTAGAGCTAAGATTTGTTAAGTCCTAAGTTTCTTTAGGGGTAATGATAAGAAATCAGCTTAATAAACAAATTCTTATTACTTACTCAAATTTTTTATTACTGTTTATTGCCACTTACTCAATTGTTATGCCAGTAATGTCTGATTGTTTATTATTAAGTCCTTCCATGTAGTGGCTTCCTTATTCATGGAAGTTTCAGTGGATCTACCTAATATATCGATGATTTTAGTAATTTATTTTTTCATTACTTTGTTTTGTTGGTTTTGATGAGCGGTTTGGTGGTACAAAATTTCCAATTTATCTTACTCATTGGGTGTTTGTCCTGTGGACATTATATAGGATCCTGGGCAGCCATATTTGTGACAGTTTCTTATTTTAGAGTTTTCCTTTGTCAAAAAGACAAGTTTGAGAAGGAGATATAGGAGGAGTCCTTTAATCATGGAGTTGTTAATTGATGATTGTCCAGTAGGATGTTGTGGTTTTGTAATGACAAGGCGTTTTGGTATAGAAGATCCCATTGGGTTTTATATACAATCTCCATACATTTATCAATCTAGTTGTAATACTTAACTGGGGTCTCCTTTATATTCTGACATTGACTTTGATGTACTTCAGTTATGGTTAGCATCTCTACTCATATTCTATCAGGAACCTTGCTGTTGTTGATATGCTATGTTACATCTATACCAACTCGAATTCTTAACGTTATTTATCCTTTCACATGTGGGCTGTATATGTTAGTTTCAGTGCTATATACTATCTGCTAGTCTTTGGTGGTACTAATCATTTTGGAAGTCCTTATATTTACAGTATTTTAGAATATGATGGTAATACCCTCTGGTGACGTTGTAACAGTAATTTTTATCACACTTTTTCTGGCAGTAACTTTCTTCATATTGGAATATTCGTGATGTTTCTTGTACGAGAACATTGCTTTATAATGTGAAGAAGTATTGTTGTAAGTATATGCTGAGGCGACAACTATGAGATCTTGGGAACAAACCATTGAATTGAAGCAATCCATAGTTAGCAATTATTTCTATTTCAAAATTGACCAGCGCAATAATTAGTTATATTGTCCTTCATTTTTTAGTTAAAAATGAGTTACAGATTAAAAATTATGAACTAAAACAGAGATAAAGGGCAGATTCTTTTCTAGCATGCTTCCAAGTAATACCAAATTGACACAAGGATGCTACAAATTACCATAAGATTGCAAGCAATTTAACATCTTTATTTACTTGTGTTACAAACATCAGGAACCTTTTTTTGAAAACAACAAAAATGACTTCATACTACAGTGATATCTTAATACTTTTTATGTACAAGTGATTGGCAATTTCATTTGGCAAATCCACTAAATTGCCAAACAAATTTAAAAGTGAATTCAGTAACCTTGACGATGGGTATGTTTATATAAAGTATGTTTATATTTGAATGACCATTATCAAGAGACCTTTGAGACTCATACTCTTTAAAAAGTTTCGTTTGCTGTAGAGTACTATATGTTAGAAAACATCAGATATATTACCATTACTACCCCCATAACATTATTCATTATCGTTACATTTATCATGATAATATTAACACTATTTTTCATAGATAAAAAAACAAAAAACCAAAAGACAACTATAATACCAATATAATTATTATAGATTTATTAATTTATTTAGTCTTTGTTTATTTGTAATTACCCTGGACATTTTCTTTATTGTATCCTTAAGAGCTGATTAGTCATTAATATGTCCAAATTTGTGTAGTAATTTACCATATATGACATATATCTCAGTTCTCATTTTTGTTCAAACTATTATCTTATAATATATAAGAACATTAATATCATAAATAATATTAAGCAACGATATATTGATATGGGAACTCTTTTTTTTAAAAAAAAAAAGATGTACTGTTGCATATACAGATTAATAGTTGTACTAATTGAACTTTATCCCCCCAAATTATGAATAACCAATATCCCATTATATTAGTTATATTACGGGAGTTATGTCCTGTGAGACCTTCTTACAACTAGTACATTACATTATTAAATATTTCTGAGACTAATCATTGTATTCATGTCCTTTGAGGTTATAGGGAATATTTGAGCAAAAATACATGAAAAGGGAAATTGGATATAGGATATATATATATGCCTCACTTTAATTAAAATTAAATAGCCAAATTAAATCTAACTTATTGTAAATGGTTTGAAGCCATCATCATTGTATCCCTGCTCATCCAAAAACTAACCACATTTTAGATTAATGTCCAAATGAAGACCAAAAAACTCCATTTTAAATATTGAGTGATGAATCCAATCTGTATAAATTTACTTCAAAGATTCCTAAAAAGTCCACAGAGAACTACAGCTGAAACAATGTTCTACACAGGCAAATGTCTTCTACTCAGTATCAGAACACTTCCACTGATAAATTAATCTTTATTGTCATTTCATTCTCAGATAGCTCTTATCCTGTGTTAGATGGATTACAAACAGTAAGACAAGTAAACCGAACGTACTAATAATATATTAATTGCATGAAGCCAAAAGTAAAGGTAGTTATTTATTATTCATAGCGCTATTTGCAGCTCCCACCCAATTAGGGTGGGTCTTCTTCCTCGCTCATTCAGGCATTTAGTTTAGTTCAAAGATGATGTCTGGTCGCCCTCCAAGGGTCTTTCCACCTCTTCCAGGTCAAGGAGATCTAGATCTCATGAATGTTGACTTTTTTTATTACCAACTGGTATGTTGATAACGCTCACTTGTCACAAAATGACGTCGTTAGCTGAGATCAAGACGGCTGTGTGGCAAGAAGCACGTAACAGCCACTATTTGATCTTATGAAAGACCAAGGATTCTACTCCTTTCTTGGTAAGTTAGCTCTCAATAATTTACTGTACCTTGAATACAATAAGACCCAGTTAAGTATGTACATAGAACATCTTGGTCTAGCACCTCCATGCTATAGTATATATACATTACCCGACTTGTACTGGTTTGCCTGTAAGCATATTATACATTTACTATATATAACAGGATAGTATGGTAAAACTAATCCAAACTGTTTTAAGCTTTTAAGCTATACATTTACATGTACACAATATACATGTACGTGTTCTCATATATATGTGTTATTTTCTTGTTGCTCATATACTTTTACTGTACATTACATGACATGTACATATCTTAAGTCTGTCCTGTTAATTATATTACATTACTATTATAGGGGTCACTGTTGATGGCAATAAAGAGAGTTTGTTAATGAGTTCACATACTCTTGATGGTCTGCAACTGTTTACTCCACTCCTCAAACTAGTAGAACGACAAGGAGACTTGAAAGAAAAAAAGTAAATTTAATAAGTATTTTGATAAGGTTTATAAACACTATGGTAATCATAAGAAAGTGTTGATAAAGGATATACAGCTATCTCTATTGTTTAATAAAGTGGTATAGCCAGAATCATAACTTTCTTTGAAGCTCTTATTAATGACCACATTGGTGTTGAGATTCAAATTCAAATGCATTACATAGTACCAAAGATATATACAGTGTACAAATACATTCAGCATCTATCTATCTATATTTCCCATTTTAGAAACTCAATGCTGAAATTGGTGCACTCATTGGTCGTAAACTGGCTGACTTTGATGGTCATGGAGGCTGAAGTCAAGACTGTCGACGTCATTGGCTCCATGTTTGCGAAGAGTCTGTGAATGATAGACAAAAGTCACAAGACTCTTTAAGGAAATATAATTTTTCTGCTCTTGCTGTGGCTGCTGATGAGTCTAACGTCTCTCGGCAAGTCATGGTAAGCTTATGTTGAAAGGATAATGGTATAATGATATATGTTACTTGTATGTGTGAATGCTTGATATAAGAGTAATGCTTTTTGAGTTTCTTTTTAATTCAACATTGTTACATGTACAATATACTTCTTTCTAAATATTAGGTCTTACATGTGTATTTATTATATTGTATGTGTGTGTGGTGTGTGTGTGTGTGTGTGTGTTGTGTGTGTGTGTGTGTGCATGTGTGTTATAACTTATAATATAGTTATAAAATTGTATTTTGTTTCTAGATTGACCCTATTGTTTACTTTCTTGATGCACGAAGTCAATTTACTTCGTTAGCTTTGCAATTTACGTATGAAAAAAACAGCACTTGATCTGGTTAACTTCACCTTCTCTCAGCCTGAAGTTCGTAAACTATACAAACGTCGTAAACCCACTGATTTTTGCCTGAAAATACTCGGAAAAGAAGAATATCTACTTGATAACAGTACCTTACCAGCAATACAAAGTTAGTCCACACCCGTTTGAATGATTATTTTTTGTCTTGCTTTTCCCTCCTGTAATATACGTTTTTCATATATACTGATGTAGAGCTGTGACTTACTGTTGTTATGTAACAAGTGTCTTGTATGTATATAGGCTATTGCATTGATTGAAAGTCAACAAGATTTGTTGGCATTCAGTATATCTATTAGTTCTAAAACTATCCCCTTTTTGTTGATACAACACCATAGATACACTACCATATTTGGTCATGTTATGATATAGTCATATTCCACATATAACAATGTTATTATGTAAGGTCATACACGGAGGTTATGTAAATATTTCTCCCTCTTTCTTTTTTTTTTTCTCTTCACACACACACACACACACACACACACACACACACGCATACACTCTCTCTCTCTCTCTCTCTTTCACAGTACGTACTAGACTGTTTAGCACGCCCATATACAACCAGCTTTTTTTTATATACCTTTTGATGGACTAATGGCAATACAACCTGATAGATTTTATTCGCCTGTTCATGCTCATCAAGCTGGTACCGCACCAAAGTAAGTCAATAACTAACAGTAACTATTAGTCAAAGGGATGTTTATGAGAAACATGTAGGAAAAGAGTATAAATCTCAGTTAATATTATGTCCTACAATTGCATAGACTACTTAAAGTGTATTTAAATTGAATACACTTGCCTTTAGTTATAGTAAGTTTATATATCCTATATATGTTGTTTACATTTAAAAGTCTTTAGATTAGGCAAATTAAGAATCTTCATAATCATTATAACCACTTATATATATGTATTAGTAGTATGTACAGGTTAATGTATAAATTAAATGTTTTAGTTAGTGATTTGTCTCTACAATCACTACTCCCCAATTATTTATAATATCCTTTTTTACAGGTGGCAGAATGATTGGGACCCGTTTTGTGTTCTCGTGGGACATTGGGACGAGATAGGAGCTCTTATGTTGGTACTTGGGCATGTGAAGATGACTTACAAACTCAAAGTTATTACTGCCAAAAATTGCAATGTACAGGACACACATGACGTATAATGGACTGGATTGATGAAAAATTGGATGAATATATTTTGGAATATAGATGAATGGATAGATGGATGGATAAATAAATAGATCAACTGTACAAGCAGACAGAAAGACTTTCATTTTATTGTTGTTAGCACATAATCTAAAATACTTGGTTTATCACACTAGATCTTTGTACGTGCTGGTCTTGCCATGGTGACCAGATCCTCTGTCAGACAGCTGCCACTATTAGGGGAGCTCAACCGGATCGTCCAGAATTGGAATGAAAGTTCTTGAATTTGATGTTCCAATTGCTGACCTACCTAGTAGTGCTAAACTATGTTTTGTTATTTATCAGCAACGACAACAAGGAAGGAAAAGCAAAGAGGTATTACCTTTTTGTCATAAGAATTGAGGATACTGTTGTTTTAGGAATTCTCCACTGGCTTGGGTTAACTTTAATGGTATTTGATTATGCTGGTGTCCTCCAGACTGGACGGTTTCAACCTTATGCTTGGCCAATTTGAAGCCCGAACATGACCTCCTGATCAAGTAAGAAACTTTATTCTTTTTAATCTCTCTCTCTCTCTCTCTCTCTCTCTCTCTCTCTCTCCCTCTCTTTCAGACTATAGGTCAACTATATTGGATTACTGTCCTTAATTACTAACCATGCTGAATGTATCCATCTGTCAATTGAGATACCTCACTTCATTGGACAAGGAGGAGTTCTATCATGTTCCCTCACCAGATGAAGTAAAGGTTTTGCTCATGAAATGGCACAAGGAGCTACTTCAGTTTGTAAGTACATGTAAAGACGACACATGTATACTTGTATATCAATAACCGCAATTGACTTGATCTGATTGGCCAAGTATGATTGTAATACATGTATATATGTTAAAGCTTCAATTCTTAATTGTTATAACAGAATGATCCCCTTCTATTAGGGTTGTTTTAGTAAAGATGAGGTATTTACTTTACAGGCTATCGTCATACAAGATCCATTAGCTGAATTGACTGAGGAAGACAAAGAAAGCATTTGGAAAATGAGGTGTGTATGTGTATATGTATATTGATGTATTGTTACCTTGCAGCCTTAGGAAAGTGTGCCAAAATCACATCCTGAAGCTTTGGCAAAAGTATGCAGTCAATTGTTGGAGTAATCGTAGTGATGTGCTCAGGTTAGTATCTCCAAAATAAATGTATAATATAAACTATAGTGTATTGTATAGTACAAACTTTTTGTGAGCTATAAAAGTTTTGTGAAATATAGTTTCAGTTACTGTACTTATATTAGGTTAATCAGGACAGTACCTGTTTGAAAGTTGTCCTTATCCATGTTTCACTTGAGGGCACACATGTAGTCAATATAAAAGATGCTGACATTATCTTGGATAGTCTACCATACAAAGTTTTGTTTCACAAAACTACATGTAGGTCTTAGAATGAGAAACCATTGTTGTATTTGGCATATTTCCTTTTGTCAGTAGTCTGTATAGGTAGATGCAATATAATCGTAAATAGACTAAACTAAAACCGGAGAACTAAACTGAAATGAGTATAACATTTCTAACATAGTATCATAAGTAACATAACATATTGTAACATAAGTAGCTTGATCAAAATAATGGTAAGTGATAAAACAGCATTACATAATAGTCCTTTAATAATATCTTATCACGTGTACATGATATTGAATTATGTATTTGATTACATATTGTTACACATAAATTATGTAATGATTATTGAATTGCAAATATTTGTTACTACCTCTTAATTGATGATAAACTTGAAGTTCTAACGTTGTGTATGCGTGTCGTTATAGTTGCAGTGCATACATAGTACATGGTATTTTGTTCCATTTGGCACAACCATACAGGACATATACTTATATAGTGCTTGTAGAGTATGATGTCCAAATTAGTAAAAAGTAAAGTCGGGGCTCTGTCTTATCAGTATTACACATAGAATGGTACGAAGGTAGATGCTATTGTACGTTTGTCTTTATTATAAATTCAGGTGTTATTTGCTGATTAAAGATTGCCACGCTCCTCTCTGAGAGGAGTATGGAGTTAGTACACTTTCAATATGCTGATATTATTGTCAGACAATGGGCAGTATCATGTCTTGAAGGTCTTAGGTAAGTTGTAAGGGAAAAGAGAGAGAATTTTACACTAATGGAAATGGCATGTGATAAAAGGCATTGTTGAGGAAAACATTCTGGTTGCTGAAAGTGGACAATATGTTTTACTCTTTTCCACCTATGGGTTTCTTGTAAATATACCACATCATTTATTTTAGAATATAGGTTCTATATTCAATATAATTGTACATAATATGTTATACCAGTATGTATATTAACATATAATAGTTATATTTTGTTCAAATTTGATTTTTAAAATTCAAAAATTTATGTGATGTATTATTTCTAGTGAACAACAAATTATAATGTATTTGTACAACTATCCAAGCACTTAAATTTGAGCCTACTTGGATGTCCTCTGGTGAATTTTGTACGACGAGGGTCTCCAAAAACAGGATATTGGTCACATTTTTTTGGGCATCTGAGTAATCATTTAACCTGATAATTAATCAATAATTGTTTGCTAATTGGAATAAGCATTAACACTTGCTACAGTGTTCCACCCTCTCTCATTTATTAAAAATTAACTGAAGTTTACCAGGGAATATATATAGTTATTTAGTTTGCAATGTTTGATGAAATAATATTATTTTTTGTTGAGCTGAGAGCATTTATTGTTTGTACGAAGGCCTCTGCAGAGGCGATTGTAGGGGGGGTCAAAACCGATCTCATGGCATCTGGTGAGGGAAATTAGGAGAGAATTTTAATAATTAAAAAGGTATAATTAAAAGTCATTTCTTAGGTTAGGC